>NC_084948.1:26318298-26619548 GCF_949316205.1 Platichthys flesus | reverse complement strand
GTGAGATAATCAGTCAAATCATCTACAGGACAAACACAGGCAGCTTTACATTCATGGTCAAAACAAGCGGATTAGCAGACAAACACACAACTTGTTGGTCCACTGTCGCCTGCTGTGCGCACTCACACATGACGCAAGGGTAATGATAACAATTGAGGGAAAGCATCCCTTAGCGTTCAGGCGTGCTCCCTCCAGCTTGTTGCTCCTGCAGGAGGTGACAGTGGTGGCTGCTCCTCTGTGGTCTGCAGTGAACGCAGCCTGAGAGCAGAACCAGATGTTCCCTCTGCAGCCTCAGACTGTGGCTGATTGCATCATCACCCAAATCCCAGTTTCCAGGAAGGTGATGCACAGACGAGAGAAGCTGTTTCCTTCTTTGTTACCTCTAGTGGGATTTGACGTTGTCATGTGCTGGAAGTGTGTTTCTGTTTGTTCTTCTCTTCTTCTGTTGGAGACTTTAGATTTGGTTTCAGGGTTAAAGGTCGATTGTGTTTAGGTTAATGATACTTTAATGTTTTGGGGGGAGCTTTAGTGATTGAAGGACAGATTCATTTTGTTTGTGACTGACAAACGGAACAGATCGAGGAATTTTAACGACTGAACGATAAGAAAACATTGATGCTGGAAGCTTCCAATATAGAGCCAATAGGATATTGTATATGGCTAAATTGTGTGTGTGTTTAAAAATGACGACACATTTTAAGGTTAGCATGAGGTTCTGGGTGAAAGTGAGATTGTCTTGAGCGTAAAGGTAGTTGTGTCTCCGAGAAGTAAATGTTGGTTGGTTGTTCTGTAAATCTATCTTATCTCTTATTGTTTAATTGACATAGAAATGTAAAATTCACAGTGAGTCAAAATCTGTTAGGACCAGTTTGTATAGTTCTATTATTTGCTCTACTGAGCCAAACAAGCTGAAACAGAGTCACACCATTCAATAGAAAAAAACACAAACACACACATACTAAAAATAATAATAGTGTCCAGTATGAAGTGAATAAACAGACCTGGTAGATATAAACACCTGAATGTCTGTTTAAACAGTGTGAGTGTGGTTTTGTGACTTTTTGCTGATTGTATTTGGTCACATATGAAATTAAAGAACAATCTGCTCCTCATTACTCGGCTGGAAACTCAGCTGAGGTTTGTGTCTCTCCTGCACTCGCCCACACAAACTACAGTTCTCTGATAATATAGAGAAAACAAACAAATGTTGCTCTGTGGCTCATAAGAGTGAAAACAGGAGTTTGTTATTTTAGTAACGCTGGCCTCATAGTGCTTCTGTTTTTAAATTAAATCATCTTCTCTTCTAATTAAAAACAATGTGACTTATCGACAATCTTTGATAATCCATAAACCAGAATATTATTCAAGTCCTGTCTTGAAAAATTATTTATCTTAAGTCATCATATAGTTTAAATACTCTTTAATTTCATTCATTGATTAGAAAAGAATCTCCACCACAACTCCTCAGAGCTCAAGGTGACCTTTCACCTAATGCTGAGGATCAAAACCAGTTATTCAATTTACTCTATAACGAAGCAGCACAATAAGACAAATGATAGAAAATCTGTGAGAAGGAGATACTGGACAGTTTTCTAGAACCAATCAGATGACACAGCCGCTTTTCCAGAGGAGGAAAATCCATTCAAGGACTTCTTCCCCTTGTAGGTAAGTGAGATGTAACCTGTGATTCAGGGACTTTACGCTTCAGGGTGAAGAGGTCGGGGGTGGGTCGACAGAGACTCCGATTTATGATCCACTTTTCCTTATTTGGACGAACTTTTCCTTTGAAGAAATAACTCCCCACCTTTTAAATCCTCTGAGTCAATAATTCATCGATGAGAAATAATCAGTGTTGAAACTCGTCTGTCTCCGCCCGTCTGAACCAGTTCAGACTGGTTCTGTAACACTGTGTGTGTCTCATTTCATCGTCTGTTTGGTTTTCTGTGGGTTGTAATGGCTTCAGCAGTGATGCACCCCCCCTTCATTAGACGTGATGGTTTGTTAACGCAGCGGCTGCTCGATTCACTTGTTCCACTTCTTTGCTGCATAAATAGAGTTTGTATTGTTTTTCTTTGTGAGAGTAAAATGAGTTAATGTCTCATTTTTATGAGTCTCGGTGGCTGACATGAGACTGAGCTGTTTTAGATCTGGTCTTTAATAAACCTGTGGTCCAGACGTGTCTACCGTCAGACGGAGAGAATCTGTTTTCTGTCCCATTGGGGACGATCGAGGTCTCCGGATGAGGGGGACAGACAGAGAGAGATTTAAAGTTAGACTGAGGTTCAGCCCTTTAAAACCAGTTTGACACGACAACCTGTGATGGAGTCTCCCTCATAATAATAAAACCCCCACTGATCCACACAGATCCCTTATCTGAACCTCCTCTCTTGCTCAAGGACACTTTGCCATGTGGACTGGAGACGCTGGGGATCAAACCACCAAACGTTCATCAGCCACAGTCGTCCTCCTCTATTAGAGATGGTGTCCAGGAGTCTGAGCTGCCTGTGCTGATATCTTCAGATTATAGTAGCAGGAGTATCTCTTGGTCCAGGACATGTTCACTTCTATATCTGATCCCAGAGCTGTGTCTCCTCTGAGCTGATTACAACACATGAACAGTATAAATGTCTCAAACGTAGCTGCTGACCTGAAGCTTCACCCGCTCCCAGGTTAAATCCTGCTGGGACAGTTACTGAGAGCTGAACTGGGACGACTCAGTAGAAAATGAAACTTATTTGACTTTTGTTCCAACTCTGAAGTCGGTTTTATCTTAAAAGCATCAAAAGTTCCTGAGATCTGACGAAAGCTGTAATGAAATCTGTGTCTGTCTGTATTTAACATTCAGTCAAACAATATAAACACCAGTAATATCAACACTTTATCACAATATCAATACTTAATTTTTGATTTAAATGATTTATTAATATTATGATAATACGAGCCTCCTCATAATCGATCAATCAATCAAGAGTCAATCCTGAGTGAGAAGATAAAGTATCACTCAGGACACAGCTCGAGTTGTTTCCCTGTGAAGGAGCTGGAATCTGTCGTCTGGTCCCAGAACAAACTCACAGAGGAGTTTTTAGAGCTGGAGCTGAACAACAGGGAGAGAGAATCAAACTCACACTTTCTACTGTACGACTGTGATCACTTTGAAAAACACAATGTTGTGTTGATTTCATTTGACCTTAAGCAACAAATCTTGTGCTTTAGCCTCAGAAACATAGATAAAGTGTTATAGTGTGTCTGCAGCTCCTCCGTGTGTGACCCTGTGTGACTACTGTGTGTGACTGTGTGTGACTGTGTGTGACTACTGTGTGTGACTACTGTGTGTGACTGTGTGTGACTGTGTGTGACTGTGTGTGACTGCTGTGTGTGACTACTGTGTGTGACTGTGTGTGACTGCGTGTGAACGTTCACGGTTCAGACGCTTTCGTGACCGAGACACAAGTATTTTGGCTGGAAACTCTTTCTGCTCATTTTATTATTATCTCTTCAGAGAAAATAGTTTAACTAGTAAAACTGAAGCTGTGAAATCTTTTCCAAACGGTCACATGAACTGAACTCAATAAAACACTTGAAATGAGAGATAAAAGATTTAAAGATAAAAGATTTAAAGATAAAAGATTTAACACTGGACGCAGAACTCCTTCAGATCCACAGAAACTGAACTGTGAACAATCAGAGGAACAAATTTCCACAGATTTTTGGTTTTGACTGACAGTAAATAAAGATGGCTCCTCCCACTTCCAGACATGAAGCCAGAAGATCTCGATGTGAACGATGACATCGTGCTCAGATGACGTCTGGTAAATACCACAGGGACATTTAGGACGGTGATGGATCACATGACCTGTGTGTCATCCCATAATTCAGTGTTTGTGTCAGGACAGAGACTTTAAGACTTTGTGGGTGAGAACAGGCGGAGTCCTGAGTCCTGAGTCCTGAGTCCTGAGTCCTGAGTCCTGAGTCCTGAGTCCTGAGTCCTGAGTCCTGAGTCCTGAGTCCTGAGTCCTGAGTCCTGAGGCCCGAAGGTTTTAAAACCAACAATTTCCTCGGCAGTAATTTGTGTCTCCGCTGACGATGCTGAGGCTCAGTGGGAATGTGGTCCCCCCCCCCCGTCCTCAGGTCGGGGGGACGGACAGACCCTCCAGCAACACTCAGGATTCCTGGAGTGTTTTCCATCATATGTCCTGAAGCTCAGAGGAGAAGCCTGTAAATCTCCCCCCCCCCCCCCCTGCCTCCTCTCCCCCTGCCTCCTCCCCCCCCTGCCTCCTCCCTCCCTCTCTTCATCTCTCTCAGCCTCTCTCTGACTCTCGTGTTCTCTCTGGTTTCTCCTCACAGATCTCCAGTGGTTTGAAGTCACATTCCTGAGGAGGACTGACCCGACAGCAGATCACGCTCTTCATCCCTTTTGTGTGCCGGCTGACGAACAGGAGGGTTTGATGTTCGGAGGAGAGGAGGCCTCAGTGTCTGGTTGAACATGGCTTTTCTGTGTGTGAGAAAAAAACAGAGGGAGCTGATCTGAGGTCAAGGCCTTCGTCTTCTCCCCCGAGTCACATGGCAGCGTGAGGCACAGCCCTGGGTTGCTATCGCTACTGACCGACCTAAATACTTGTGTACTCACTGGGAGGAGCCACAGACTGGATCCCTCAGCAAAGAACCAAGAGATCTTCAAGTCGAGCTGTTGACAGTGTCTTGGTTCTAATCACCCTGAGAAAGTGACTCCCTCCAACCCGCCCAGTGTCCGACCCTCTGAACCCGAGGAGCCGGAAAACAAGCACACACTCTTTTCTCTGGAGAAACTGGTTCAACTCCCGTCGACTTATCGGAGACAAAATGCCGGCAAAGACGCCAATTTACCTAAAAACGACGACTCCCAAGAAAGGAAAGAGGCTGAAGCTGCGTGACGTCCTCTCAGGGGACATGATCAGCCCCCCGCTGGGGGACGTCCGTCACAGTGCTCACGTGGGTCCTGAAGGACAAGGCATGTTTGGAGATGTGAGTTTCCTCCAGGGGAAGATGGACATGCTGCCGTCTCTGAGCCGGACACAAAATGGCCACGCACGCTCGCACAGCGTGGAGCGACACCTGGACGAGGACTTCGCTGCCAAACACGACTCGCACAACTACGCCTACAACGGTTTCCATTACCAGCACACCTGCACCGGCCTGCTGAAGACCACCATCTCCATGCCCGTCTTCATCTCCCACGAACAGGCGCCACCCAAACCCCCACGCCTCCACCTGGACGACCCCTCCCCCCCCTCCCTGCCCCCGCAGCAGCACCACTTCCAGCACCAGCCGACGGAGACGAGCCACAGACGGGCCAACGGCCTCGATCACACAGACAACCACGTCCAGCAGCACCCGACTCTGTCGCTCTGTGAGAATGGCGTGGTGGGACGTTTGGCCTCAGAGCCCTGCCGAGACATCTCCCTGTCCCCCGCCATCCGCAGGCTCGTCCCCTCCTCTGGCTCCTTCTCAGAGGTGTCCTCTGAGGACTCCATGTCAGAACCCTGTGGGCCGCTGGACGTCCGCAGGGGCCTCAGTCTGGACTCTGACGCCGGCCTGAGCAACGAGGATCTGAGGAGCGAACGCAGCGAGTCTCCGTGCGCTGCCTTCCATCCGGCCGCTCCATCAGACTCGCCTGACGTGTCCCACTCGGAGTCTTTGGCGGGTCTGGACCTGGACCTGGGTCCATCCATCCTGGAGGACGTGCTGGGCATCATGGACCGATACAAGACCACAGACAACCGCTGCGAGCTGTGAAACAAACATTAATGTAATATACAGATATTTTTTTATATATGGTTTAATATATCCTGAAACCTTTGTGTAGAGACTAAAGGAGGAGAAGGACGGAGGAATGGGAAATGTAGGGTGGAAAAAATGTCTTCTTTGAGAGGCTTGACAGCTGAGGTCAAAGGTAATGAAAGACTGGAGGAGGCATGTGGACATTATCGTAAAGTGCTGGCACGTTCCTGCTCGACAGGACAACAGGCTGGTCCTCAGGAGCCGACGTCCAAACTCAGAAACTTTCAGAGAGCAGCAGCACAGTCGCCTTGTTTGAGCTGTGGACACATTCCTCTCTCTGGACACGTATCAGTCACTCTCCGCTTCATATCTTGTTAACTGTCAGCGGAGTCGGATATAAATCTGATAAACTGACTCGGGGGAAAATGGGAGAAATTATATTGAGGAGCAGCGGGACTCACTCGTCTGTGACTCACTCGTCTGTGGTGGAAGCTGCAGCAGATATTAAACGACACATGTTCAGTTACTTAAAGCCGAACTGAAGAAAACATAGTTTTATGCTGTAAGTCGTTTTCTGTCCGGACTCATTTCGCTGCTTCAAGTGGTGAATTTAGGTCTGGATACAAATTTCTTCACTGTTTCTCTGTAAATTCAGATGAAGATTTATGTTTCACTGGTCTGAGATCAGACGTGTCAGCAGCCGACTACTTTCTTCTCATCGGAGGAAGTTTGTTCTCGTAGTTAAACTAATAAAAAAGTTAAAGTGTAATGAGAAGTGCTGCTTCGTAGAGCGTGTTGAGAAACTGGTCCTTTTAAAACGCGTCACTCGTCCATGTTGTGGCTCCGTGTCACAGTCACTGTCTGCATCTCTATCACAGTAGCCTAATATTCAAATGTCATTTATGATGAATGTATATGTCACTGTACATGTATGAATAAAGGGTATCTATAAAAGAAACGCTTTGGATTCTAGTTCTTCACACACACACACACACATACAAGCACACAAGCACAAACATAGTTGTAATTGAGGAATCACTTTCCCATGCACCAGCAGATTGAAGCAATTGTCGTTCCTGCTGGGTCTATCCTCTGGGGACCTGTGGGTAAAGCTGAGGCCCCACATTCACGGAACACGTCCGTTATCCCATAATATCCCAGAGTCCCAGAAACTGAGCCTTGTTTCTGAACTGAAGGTAAACTGAATTCATAGAAAAGATATATTATATATGACTTCGCTCACAAGTTTATTAAAATACCTGGTGTTTTCTTTCATTCTAAAATCATTTTACTGTAAATATTATAAATTAAACATAAATATTACATTACTCTGATCACTTGTTTAAACTACGTTGTTTGTTTGTTGGTCTTACTACACAAACTGTTCAGGATAAATGTCCAGTATAAAAATGCTGAACGTGACCAGTAGAGAGCAGCAAACATTTCCCTCACATGATCAATTAATCCAGTTTCTATTCGGTTCGAAGGAAGCTTTTAACAGAACTGAAAAAAATTGCTTCAATTCCTATCTTCTTATTGTGAAAGGATCAACCGGATGTTTAGTATGACTGCATTGACGCTGTTTTTACTCTTGAAAGTCGAAGTCATTAGCGGCTCGCTTTTCCTCTGTTGCCCTCTAGCGGCCACAGAGTAGTACTGCAAGTTGTTGAAGTAATAAAGCTATCGTTAATGCAGTTGGTTCCACTTCCTGTTTTTTACTTCAAAATAAGTTACCGGATGTTGTACAAACTATTGTCTGCGTTTACTTAAACACTGGGGTGTAATTCAACGTTATTGCCACTGGATGGCGATAAACAGTCAGTTTAAAAGCTCGAACGTTCTCAGCCTGGAACTCTCACTGAAATACTGAATTAGTAAAGATTTGATACCTGAGATGCTCGCACTTCCGGTCAATCATTTAAAAAAAATAAGTTTAAACGGATGTTGAACAAACTGTATTGTCTGCATTAACGCGATCTTTACTACTAACCACAGATGTAGTGTTATATAACGGCCACTGGATGGCGGTAAACAGGGATGATAAAACAATGAAGAACTGTCAAAATACTGAATTATCTTTAGTGTGCGTGTGTGTTTGTTTGTGTGCGTGTGTGTGTGGGTGCGTGTGTGTGTGTGTGTGTGTGTGTTTGTGTTACAGAACTACAACACATATCTCAAGCTGGCGTTAATGTAGATATGAGAGCAAAACTTCCGGTATAGGCATTTTAAATAAAGGCGCCACTAATATGGAGATGAAGAATATAACGCAAAAAAGAACATTCACTATTATTCATCATCATCATCATCATCATCATCATCATCATCATCATCATCATCATCATCATCATCATCATCATCATCATCATCATCATCTAGTAGTAGAGAAGTAACATTAGCAGTGAAGTATTATTCAGCCAGTGGGGGGCGGTAAACCCTGTTGCAGACTTTAATTGCAATAATTGATAAAAGAAGAAGAAGAAGAAGACGAAGAAGAAGAAGAAAGCGTAGAAGAAGAAATTAAAGGAGTGTGTCCCAGTTTCCATCGTGTTTGTTTCTTGTTGTTATTAATATTTATATATGATTTAAAGTCAGTAGAAGAAGAAGAGGAAGAGGAAGAGGAAGAGGAAGCTGCACCAACATGAAGTGAGTGTTTGATGATAACACAAAGAGAAGAGAAGCCTCAGTTCGCTTCTCACTGATGAGTTAAATAACAACAATCCGACATTAAACTGAACTAAAGCAGCAGCTGCAGTTTATTCAAGTGATTCGAACAGTTCACTGTCAACATGTGTTCGTGTTGTTAGAAGCAACAGAGTTAGCCTCCATTAGCTTAGCATCTTACACTTCTTACACATGTGAGGCTCCTAAATCTGCTAATATAAATATATCCTTAAGTTATAGTTACAATATAAACCCTTTAAATCACGTGAAACCGGGATTTTAGCTCTAAAGTCTCAACTATATTCTGATAAATTCACATGTGGATCTCAAACAATCCATAAAATACAATAACATTTATTTTAATTGGTCAACCCCTCATTTATCCACCATGTTTGATGCTTATTCAGATCCAGGTTTCATTATTAATTATTTCATCTTGATTTATTATCGTACGAGAAGCAATTGAACTGTCAATAAATTAACCTGCTGGATCATTTTAAACTGAATCATCAGAAGTTTTTCCTTCGGCTTCAAACCAGTGATTGAACACGATGCTGTTAGTTGTGAAGGTTTGAAGTTTCGTGACGTTTCACTCGTTTTGTTTCAGGCTCAACATCGAGGGTCTGCTGGTGTATTTCCCATATGACTACATTTACCCTGAGCAGTACTCCTACATGCTGGAGCTGAAGAGGACTCTGGACGCTAAGGTGAGTTTCTCTCACTTCATTCTCCAGGACAGCGACTCAGATGATGGAGATTAAAATGTGTTGGCGGTGAATAGTTGTCCATCAGAGTTTTTGTGACTCAGCATATTACTGCTGTTTGTTTTCTAAGTAGACATGTCACATGACTTTAAACCTCGCTCACATGTTCTTATATATGCTCAAAGGGGTTTTCTGTTTGCATCACTACACAGTGTGAACAGTGTGGTCACCTGTTGTTTGTCTTCAGGGTCATGGAGTCTTGGAGATGCCGTCAGGAACAGGGAAGACGATCTCTCTGCTGTCGCTCATCGTCGCCTATCAAAGAGTGAGTTTACTTTCTGTCTCTCCGGCCTCCGGTGCTTTCAGGCCGTGCTGCAGACACAGACAAACACAGTAATGTGTCCTGTTCTCTCCCTCAGGCCTTTCCTTTGGAAGTGACCAAATTAATTTACTGCTCCAGAACAGTTCCAGAGATCGAGAAGGTGAGTCGGAGTCAAGTGACATCGCTCAGCTCAAAATGATTCATTCATCTCAGTTGTCAAACTGTTTCCCTGGCTCAGTCATTCAGTCAGTTGAACAGTAGAAAGCTGATTCTTCACAAATCCTCTCAACTGGTCATATGTTTGATCTTCGCTCTGATCAGGTGGTGGAGGAGCTGAGGAAACTGATCGAGTATTATTGCAAGGAAACTGGAGAAAGCAACAACTTCCTGGCTCTGGCTCTTTCCTCCAGGAAGAACCTCTGCATCCACCCTGAGGTAGGAACACTCACATGTTGTCAGATAAGGATTTCACAGACATACGTGTTTGAATCGTCTCTCTAGATTTAGAGAAGTGGGCTTTGTGTCCTTGACCTTGACCTGGATCCTCTGCTGTCCTCTAGGTGAGTGCTCTGCGCTTCGGTAAGGAGGTGGACGGGAAGTGCCACAGTCTGACGGCCTCGTACATCCGTGCTCAACGCCACAGCGACCCCGAGCTGCCCGCCTGTCGCTTCTATGAGGTGAGAAGTCACGTGACTCCTTCTGATTCAGAGCAGCGGCTGTTTAAAAAAAATATGAATTGCAACACCTAATACCTTTTATTTTTTGCAAAAGTTATAAAAGATAACTTGTATATATATATTATTGTTTGCTTAAAACCTGATTGTTTACTTAAATGTGACGAAGACGTGACATTAGAAGTGACTGTGTCTGCTGCTGTGGTTTGTTCCTGCAGGAGTTCGATGCCGTCGGCCGCCAGGTGCCTCTTCCGCCTGGCGTCTACAACCTGGACGACCTGAAGGACTTTGGCAAGAGGAAAGGCTGGTGCCCGTATTACCTGGCGCGGTACTCAGTACGTTGCACTACACAGATTTACAAACATGATGCGTTCAGTCTGGTGTTTTGTCAAAGTAATTACTGGATGGATTTATATATTTGGTTTGACTGAAAACAAATACACTTCTTTGATAGGACAGGACGATTGAATTAACAGCTCCACACATTACTCTGCATTTTTCAACTGCATTATATTTATTACAGTTGAAAGATAAAATAATTAGCTAATAGTACATTTTTACTTTTAGTTGTTAAAAACATTTCTCTGCCTTTTCCCTTCAGATCCTTCACGCCAACATCGTAGTGTACAGCTACCACTATCTGCTGGACCCGAAGATCGCCGACCTCGTGTCCAAGGAACTCTGCAAGAAATCTATTGTGGTGTTTGATGAGGCTCATAATATTGGTGAGGGACTCAAATACAAATTTGTCTAATCTAATTCATTTATAATCATATCCTTGTTACCACAAAAACACTGATCATTTATCAGAATTGTCTTCATGTTAATTCTTGTGTATGTATTTTAATTGAACCTCTTCTCTCCCTCGCTCTTCAGACAACGTGTGTATCGACGCCATGAGTGTGAACATCACCAGACGCACACTCGACCGCTGCCAGACCAACGTGGACACGCTGCAGACGACCATTCAGAAGTGAGAGTCTGTTAGAGGCCTGACGCTCTGAGCCCTTCAGGTCTCGTGTTGTGTCCCACATCTGAATCCACCTCCTGTTTCTGACAGGATCAAGGAGACGGACACGGCCAAGCTGAGGGAGGAGTACAGGCGCCTGGTGGAGGGGCTGAAGAACGCCAACGTGGCCCGGGAAACCGACGTCTACCTCTCAAATCCAGTGTTACCAGATGAAATTCTTAAAGGTTCATATTTTCTTATCGACTTTATTCTTTCATTTTGCTGATTTAAAAAAAACAACACAAAAAGTAAACGTTAACATTGCTCCCTCCTGTTTTCTCAGAGGCAGTTCCTGGGTCTATTCGCACAGCCGAGCACTTTGTGGGATTCTTGAGGCGTTTCCTGGAATATCTGAAGTCCCGCCTGAGGGTCCAGCACGTGGTCCAGGAGAGCGCCCCCCAGTTCCTCAAAGACATCTTCGACAAAGTCTGCATCGACCGGAAACCTCTGAGGTCAGCGGCGACTACAACAACACTTTGAAAATGAAATTGCATTTTTCATCCCCCCCCTCCGTCGTCTTTGACCTGTGACCCTCTGTGTGTCTCCAGGTTCTGTGCAGAGCGGCTGCAGTCGTTGTTACGAACTCTGGAGATCGCAGACATCGCCGACTTCTCAGCTGTGACTCTCATCTCTAACTTTGCTACCCTGGTCAGCACCTACAGCCAAGGTACAACACACAACTGTTCTCCAATCAGCCACTGAACAAACACTGTGTGAGTGCTGCTGCTGTTTTAAGGGGGCTAACTGACCCTCACAGTTATTTAATCCAAAACAATAAGTCAGCTAAGTTAAACTTTGTTCTCTCAGTTGTGTGGATTTAAAATCCTCTCAGCTGCTTCCTGTGATAAACTTCTTTAACTCTTTGGTTCTCTCTGTATCTGAAGGTTTTACCATCATCATCGAGCCGTTTGAGGACAGAACTCCGACCATCGCAAACCCTGTTCTGCACTTCAGGTGAGGGGGAGCTGCACCATACAACTTTTATCATTTAGAAATATTAATAATTTGTCTTTTTGATGTCATCTTCATTGTCGAACTCACCTGAAGAAGTAAATTAAAAGTTAATATAGGTTTTAGTTCTTGGTGATTTGATTACACATTTCTTGACTACTTCAAAATAAAAGACTATTGACATGGTTTGTATGTTTTACCAATGACTCAATCACCATAATGTTACCTAATGTGGTGATAGAGGGAAATCTCACAGTCTCTATTTGCTCTCTCAGCTGCATGGATCCGTCTATAGCCATCAAACCTGTTTTTCAGAGGTTTCAGTCGGTCGTCATCACCTCAGGGGTAAGTTGGATTCTTCGGTTTCTGTCTTTGCAGTTTTTCTCTTCTTGTTTGAAGGCTTTTTAAAATACATGTTTCACTTCTTCTTCCTCCCTCCTGCCTCTAAACTGATAGCAGGTCACACCTCTGTCACGTGCACAAGTCGGTGAATGATCATGTCTTCCTTGTGCTTGTCCTCAGACTCTCTCTCCACTGGACATCTATCCCCGAATCCTGGACTTCCGCCCTGTTACTGTGGCGTCCTTCACCATGACACTAGCACGGACCTGCCTCTGTCCCCTGGTGTGTAACTGCACTCAGAGACAAACACGTCCACTGTGACGGCTCCAGTGGATTTTAAAATGATCAAAAGTTGAAAAGAGTTTCACAGAAAACATCCTCGAGCATTTGCCCAAACTCAATCATATCATTTCATAATTTGAACCTGTATCGATGCTTTTGAGTCACGTTCTTGTCTCTGTCTTCTTCTGTCTGGTTTGATTAGATCGTTGGAAGAGGAAACGACCAGGTGGCCCTGAGCTCCAAGTTTGAGACCAGAGAAGACTTTGGTTTGTAGAAACTTCTCCAGCTTTATTTAAACAAAAAACAATAAATACATTTAATTACAGCTTTGAATTAAATACTGATCCTTTTCTAGAACATTAAATCTCAAAAAGCATAACTTCTCCTTATTGTTTCCAGCTGTGATTCGTAACTATGGCAACCTGCTTCTTGAGATGTCGGCCATTGTCCCTGACGGCATCGTGGCGTTTTTCGTGAGCTACATGTATATGGAGAATATAGTGGCATCTTGGTATGAACAGGTCAGTGTGTGAACAGACACACCAGAGAGACTGTGAGGTCTGCCTGCTCGTTTAAACATGGATCTGATTCTGTCTCCTCGCTTATAAAGACATTATATATATATATATATATATATATATATATATATATATATATATATATATATATACATATTTAAAATATTTGCATCATTGAAATAGAAATGTTATGGTGTAAACAATCATGTGGTTGTAAGTTGTTTAATTGTCAAAGCTTCACGGAGCAGACATTGTTTTTCCTTCTGTAATTCTGTTTTGTGACTGGTGGAGTTCACCTGTGTTTTCTCATTTGTGTTGTTTACATGTTTATTTGCAGGGAATCCTCGAGAACATCCAGAGAAACAAACTCATCTTCATCGAGACTCAGGATGCAGCAGAGACCAGCATGGCCCTGGAGAAATACCAGGAGGTCAGACACAAACCAGGCGTCTTATTTAAGCTGATTATTGTGATTAATTCAGTCAGATATATTTGTGCTATCGTTGCCAGAATCATTTTGGTAAAAGCCTGTAGTTGATCCATTTAGCATCATCAGTGCATTAAGCGAGTCACAGACTGATGGTAATAATTCAACTTCTGGTTTTGGCTCTTTTGACCTCTGACCTTTATCTGTTTCTGCTCTTCAGGCTTGTGAGAACGGCAGAGGAGCCATCCTCCTGTCGGTGGCCAGAGGAAAAGTGTCTGAGGGAATCGACTTTGGTAAATGATCAGGAAGCTGCAGGTTCCTGAGATGACTGCTGGATTGTGTAGAGATAAATTCAGTGACTAGATACAAAACAGGCAGTGTTACCATTTTCTTTATGGTTATACAGATTATGAATATACAACATTTTACCATAAATTGAGAGTGTTGAGATTTTCAACATGTTAAATCTTGATCTGTTCTTTCTTCAGTTCACCACTTTGGTCGGGCGGTCATCATGTTTGGAGTTCCTTATGTTTACACCCAGAGCCGCATTCTAAAGGTCAGAACTGTCACTGTGCGGCATCACATCCATATTTACCCGTTTCTGATATTTCAGTAACAACATATATGAAATGATTGATTTAATTCAACACATTTTGAGGTTGTTTGATTTCAGGATCAATCTTTGTTTAACAGTTGTGTCTTTTCCGATGTTCTAAATAACATCCGTCTCTTCAGTCTGACTGGTCTGACCATCGTCGCTCTGTCCATAGTTAGAGAATATTTTGTGCTGACTGACTGAGCTGGTGTTTCAGGCTCGGCTGGAATACCTTCGGGATCAGTTTCAGATCAAAGAGAACGACTTCCTGACGTTCGATGCCATGCGTCACGCAGCTCAGTGTGTGGGCAGAGCCATCAGAGGCAAGACCGACTACGGACTCATGATTTTCGCTGACAAAGTGCGTGAGCTTTCTTCTCAGTCTGGATTTTAATCCTCTGGATCAATATGGATGACTGAAGCTGAAGTATCTCCTCCGTCTCCACAGCGTTACGCCCGAGCAGACAAACGTGGGAAACTCCCTCGCTGGATTCAGGAGCACATCAGCGACGGGAGTCTGAACCTCACGGTGGACGAGGCCGTCCATCTCTCAAAGCACTTCCTCCGGCAGATGGCTCAGCCTTTCAGACAGGTAGGACTCACAGATGTTGTCTTTAAATGACGTGTTTTTAATTCAATTCACCTGGAGCTGTGCAGACAGTAGGACGATGACCTGTCTCAGTGTCTCACACCCTCTCCCTGTCTCCAGGAGGACCAGCTGGGTCTGTCTCTGTTGACCTTCGAGCAGCTGCAGTCTGAGGAGATGCTGAAGAAAATCAGTCAGATCGCTCATCAGACTTAAAGGTGACATGCACCCCATAATGTCATCACCAAGGCAACCGGTCAGTGGGCACTATGTACCACTCGTAAAACTGATTCATGAGCCGAAGCTACAGTTTCCTGTCCTCAGAGTCAAATATAATGACAAAACAGAAGCTGCCACTTGGATCCATTTTAAGTATTGGGCCGTACAGTACTGTAAAAACTGTCTTCAGTTGAATCTTCTTGTTTGTTTTCCCCCTGGTGGTCAAAGTTAGCAGCCTATTTCCAGTTTGATTTAAGTTTCCCTTCATTTCCCTCATTAAAGAACACAGTGTTACCCGTTAGGAGAGGGGGGGGCATGACAGTGTTAAAACTGTGTGTACGTTTTCATTATACTGCAAAAACTGTTACTTCAAATCAAAGCAACACGATGCAACTTTCCTACCTTAAACCAGCAGCTTGATTAAATGTGTTTGACGGTTCATTGACTGTGAATAAAGAGAGACTCCTTATGAGTGGGTTCCATCTCCTGTGAGAAGAACTGACAGAGTCTCAGCTTCAACGGTCACATTCAGCTGCAGGTGAAGAGTGAAGCTGAACTGAGATCAGTTAAACATGAAGAATTCTAAACAGAGCTTGGTGGATTAGTTACAGCCGCAGCTCTTCTGGTTCAGGAAGCGAAGGATCATGGGTATTACCCAGCGTTCAGTTGGGTTTCAGTTCAACACATTGATAGACATCACTGTTGCTCAGGAGCAGTTACATAGTGTTGCTTTAAACTTCTAATGTCTGTTTCAAACCAACATTATATCGAAAGGTAACATGTTATGTTTGAAGCAGGTGGGTTCATCGTCAGTGGTTCAGCATGTTGCATTAATAACAGGAATATTATTCCACCTGTGGGTGAAACATTGATCCGTAAAGTGTCTGTCATACAGACACGACTGCTGTTGGTCGACTTTACTGCTGCAACTGTAAATAGTCACATTTTGAATGTGTTTGGAGGTTTGTCTGTTTTTTCACCAGGAGGTTGTAATAAACATGTTTCTATTTTACAACTGACTCGTGTTTTTCCTCCTGTTAAAGTGTTTTAATGGTACAGATGCATTTTACTGGTCAAAGAGACTGTTTTTCCATCCTGACACAAACAAGCTTAGTGCAAATGTGTGACCTTAATAGATCATGAAATCATGTAAATAACACAAACTAAAATACGAAGGTTTAACATCTTGTCATTTATTTCAGCTCAAGTTTGCAAATATAAAATACAAACATTCATATTCACCAGAATAAACACAGCATCAGAAGAGATGTTTCAATCTTCTACATAGTTTTTCCAATTAAATTTGTATCAAACATAAGTGCTTCATATAGATTGTAACAGACAGTAATTACCACAGTAACTACATAGTGCAGGTTTTAGCCCTTGCAACAATCAGCAGTCTTCTCTTCTACCACAGCAAATGTACAATCAGTCGTTCTCAACCATGGAAAGTGATTGAGGGTTAGGGTTAGGGTTAGCATTTTGTTGCATCTGTTTCAAACTTCAACATTCCTGAGAGTTAATGTGTGGAATTAGTTATTGTTCTACCTGCATTAACATAAAATGGAAGAAGCAGTGTTGATGTAAGAATTGAATCAAGACTGAGTCGAATGTTATTAGTTCAAGTAATTCTCTCTACAACAAATTAAATAGCACAAATAAATCATATTAAAAGCTATTTCCGGTTAATATTAGTGACTTCATGCATCGTGGATTTCAGGCATTTCAGTGAATGAGCATAAATGTAAAATTACAAGATGAAAGAGTTAAAGTGGCTTAATTCAAAGCTACTGAGAATTCTCAGGTAAACCTGCAGCCCTGCGGACGTTGAGCTTTCTCTTGTTCCAGCTCGTGTTTCCAGTTCTCTCGCACCTCAGCTTCTTTTATCTGTCACATGACGGCCACAAACATGACTCTGAACAAATGTTTAAGTTGGTCTGTTACTGTTTCACGTCAGATTAAGCAACTGTTTTTTTTAACAAGTTCACAATATCAACTTAAACATTGATGATATGGAAACTTTGTTCACAACTTTTCACTGCCCCCAAGAAATCAGTGGGTGCAGCAGGTAGACACAGTGACTCAGGCACACAATTACTTTGGGAATTCATGTAGCATGAAACTATGTTCTGAACATTATAGAAATTGAAATGATTTTAAAAATTCACATGTATAAAATGGTAAAATTCATAATTTTCTGAATATTGAGGCGTGTGAACAAAAAAGACTTATTGACTGATATTCTACGGTTAGTGTCCAAAAGTCCGACGCCACTTCCCCATGGATTCGATTCAAGTCAGATATGTGCAAGAGCTGGTGTAGGGTTTCTTAAGTTTCATAAAATGGAATGACAGAAGTGGAATGTGGTGCAAAGCAGCTAAAATACCTCATTTCTGTTTTTATAATTATCATCTGGAAGTATTAAATATTAATTCAATGACCTGCACATTTAAAAGGCAAAAGCATTTCTCTTATTTAAACATTTCTTTAACGGTATAAACTTTGCCCTCGTAAACCAAATGTCACATTAAAATTTCCACAAACACAATTTGATCATTGTGCAAAAATATGTTTACGTCCCTGTGATCCTCAAAAACAAAGTTTTTAAAAATGATAAGCCTCATTTCAATAAACCTCTTAAGCTTAAAAAAAAAAAAAATGTAAACGTAAAATACCCTTTCTCCGTTTCATCAGAGTAAAATGTTCCTGAAAAGGCGAAACCAGCAGGAAGGACACAACCTCGACTTCTTAACAACAGATTACTGGAACTTTAAAGTGTTAAAGTGTTTACATTGTTAAAGTCAATATGTTAAAAAAGTCTTTATTTTTTTAACAAACGAGTTTCTGAACTTTTAAATTTCTGAGTAGAAAGAAAGAAAGAAACTGCGTTGATTTTAAATCTACATTACGTGAAGGAATACGTCAATGTCAAGATAACAGGAAGGAAATATGTAATGTAAATCTGTGAAGGTGTGGTCGTTAAGTTTCTCTCTGTTCCCCTCAGGTAAAAAAGGGGAATTGTGTGTGTGTGTGTGTGTGTGTGTGTGTGTGTGTGTGTGTGTGTGTGTGTGTGTGTGTGTGTGTGTGTGTGTGTGTGTGTGTGTGTGTTAGCTGGTCCCCCCGAGTGAGCCTCGTCTCGTCAGACTCAGCGTGCTGGAGCTCAGGCCTCGGTTATCTGTCAAACGGCTCGACTGAGGAACAACACAAAAACACACACGTGTTAACATGCTACACACTTTACAGCTGGGTCAGATGTTTTTTTCGCTGAATGAGGAACAATGTAAGAGCTGAACTAATTCAACTGGAACTTCTGTTAATGTAGAACAAAGAAAAAGACAAATTTGGTACAAAGCACATAACATTTACATTTGTGTTTCCTATCGGTGGGGAAATTAAGTTTTACACACACTCTTTGTAGTATTTACAGAAAGTATGTTTAATAAGAATCTCTCTCACCTCTGCACAATCCTGACTCTCTCTGGCTCCAACGTTCAGCACATTCAGAGAGTTGGCTCTCTTCATCCTGAAAACAGGACAGAATGTCATGAACTGGGATCTTTACAAAGGGGGAGAGTCTGGTTACAGCCGCTGGTCTTTAACATCAGTTTAACAGAAGATTACCCAGCATTCCTCGGGGTGGTTTCCTCCAGCTCCACTCCTCTTAGCTTGCGGACCAGTTTCTCACTGCTTCTGCGTATCGACTCTCGGAGCTTGGTGAAGGAGCCGCTGCGCTTCAGGTTACTGAGTCCGTCCGGTCTGGGTCCAGTGTCCTCTGCTCCGGACCAGCTGGGACGACCTTCCCCTGGAGGACAGACAGACCGGCGTGTCAACAGACAGATGTTCAAAGCCCTCATTCAGTGTGTCTGCTGGCTGACATGTTGTTTACCTTCTACTGATCCAAACTCCTTTTCATGTGCCCGGGTCAGGATCTCTTTGTAAAGAGCCTCAGCTTGTCTGTATTTCCCCTGTTTGAGATAACAGGAGGCCTGACAAGGAAAGTGAGACGACAATGAGTGAAGGGATAAATGATAATGGACAACATGACAGCTCCCCAAAAATAAACACAAGCTATCTTGATCGCCCCCTGGTGGCCGGCCAAACCATTCCACATTTCAGGTGTTCAAGTGTTTCGGATAAATATGGTTTTAATTAGCTAGTTGATGAAAGTGAGTATCGGCCGGACCTTGAGGAAGTAGAGACGCATTGTCCATCTTGATTTACAGTCTATGAAAATGATGTAAATTTGATGTTAACAAATATTGTTACATGGGAGATAAGAATGAAATACTGACTTCACATTATATAAGTTTTATTATACAGTTATTGTTTTACGGTTGTTATATAGTGACAAAATAAAGTGTGATCCTATATCTCTCTAAATCAGAAACAACAAACTTGCAAATAAAGAAGTCGTGGAGAAATAAAAAGAAAACTCCTGTAGACACCAACGTGTTCTCTGGTCTCACCAGGTTGTTCTTGGTCTTTGCCACGTTGGCGTCGTCTGGTCCCAGTTTGCTTTGGTAAATGTGCAGAGCTCGTTCGTAGTACAGCTCCACCTCCTGGTACTTCCCCTGGTTCTGACACAGCAGCGCCAGGTTGTTCAGCTGCTTGGCCACATCTGGGTGGTCTACACCTAGAACCTGAGGATGACAAGTACACACAACTCACTACATCAACAGTATCTGATGCATGGCACGTGTTGACTGAAGAAAAAGCGGTTGAATGAGTCATAGTTTCCAAACATCTTTTAGCTGACAGAAACTCTGGAGTGGTTGTGGAAGGCAGGCAGAACCACATTAACATCACATTACATATCATTAACAGTTTAAAACTAAAACAACAGAATTGATGTGCAGTAAAATAAATGTGTTTTCTCACCTTCTCCCGGATCTCCAGAGCTCGTTTACAAAGCGGCTCTGCTTCCTTGTATTTCCCTCTTTTCCCATAGAGCACTGCCAGGTTGTTGAGTGTTGCAGCCACCTGCATGTACACACACACACACACACACACACACACACACATTATATAACAAAACAGAAACAGTAAATCTGATATGAAATACAATACATAGCCAGGAAGGGAACAATGCAATTATTTTGGGTGAAGTAGAGAAAAAGGACTGAGACTGAAGATCAAATATCTATTTTAAGTGTACTTGTGAGAAAACAGAAATCTGAATAGAAAATACATTAAAACAAATAGAACAAATCCAGTTTGAGAGGTAATATGTGTGTGTGGCTGCAGCTGCTTGATAAAGTGAAGGTCACCTACAGCTGGATGGTCCATCCCCAGAGTTTTCTCCCTGATCGCCAGCGCATCGTTCAACAGACTGGCTGCTTCTTTGTATTTGTTCTGGTCTCTGAACAGAAAGACATCATGCAGATCACTCAGATCACTCTTATTAAAATCACCTGCTTTTAATAGAAGTAAGAAGTTCCTCGTTCCAAGAACGGGCCGAATGGCAGCTTGGCTCATTGTTTTCAGAAGTGACCTTGATTTTATTGTTTTCAATCTGAAAAGAGTTTGGTAAACAACTAAAGTGTATTGTTATGATATTATTCATAAAATGTATAAAAAGATGGACAACGTGTTCCGAACCTAAGTTAGAACATTTTGGGGAAATTACAACAATAAGAAAGACGTCTGTCTCAGAGATCTAAATCTAAGATATTATCTTTTGTAGAGGGATTGATACGTTTTGCATCTGTGGCTGTGGTATCGCACCTATAAACCAGCGCCAGTATATTCAGCATGGTGGCGACATCTGGGTGCGTGTGGCCTGACGACTTCTCCAGGTCTTCCAAAGCCTGTAGAGACGTAATCAACAGATACAGTGAATCAAGTCAGTTCAGCTGCAAGCAGACACAAGGCTCCAGTGAGAGGCCAGCTGAGAAGCTGTGGTGCAGATTTCAGATTGTCACGTAGGAGAAAGTCCCTCTCACCTGTTTGCAGAGCGGCACGGCGACCTCGTACCGGCCCTGGGAGGCGTACTGGATGACCAGGTTGTGGAGCGTTCGGAGGCGGGCGGGGATCTCGTAGCCGCCCTGCTGGGCTGCAGCGGCTGCACTGCTGTGGTGAGGCTGGGACACTGAAGAGGAACAAACAAATAACAAACAAACAACATGTAGAAAGGCTCAAATGTTTTCTTCAGTGAACAATTGGGGCAGAAATGAGATGTGAGCAAACAATTACCATCATAACTATTGTTAGGGCCCGAGCACTGACAGTGGGAGGCCCTATTGAAATTGTAAGGATTATTATTATTATTGAATCTATATATTTGTACAATCAACATTCATCTCTTTTATGAGTATTCTTGCCTTTGATTTATTTCAACAGCTTTAAATGATCTTGTTATGTAGCTGCCGTCATGTGACTCCACTCGTCTTCACTGAGTGTGACAGGTTGTTACTGAAATTACCATAAGCAGCTGAGTCAGGACAAACAGTGAAGACACACAGAGCCACACTGTTTATCTGCTGCAACGCTCTGTTTAATAAGTATGGTTAGTAGCAGGAGAAACCACAGAGACACTGTTCTCCCACATTACAACAACAGTGTCACACCAGCAGTGTTGTCCTTGTTTGGTTTCTATTTTCTAATAAAACTTCTAAACAGCATCCTGACAAAATCCAGGTGGCCGGCATTTCTGTTGTGTTGCTCACATCATTCAGTGACACAAACACCAACATTCACACAACTCCTCCACTGAGTTGCATCAGTAAATAAAGGTTGTTTTTTTCTGTTTTGTGACGTTTTATTAGACAATCACCCATGTTACTGTTATGGAGGCTAATAAACACACATTCCCAGCAGGGACTTACTCTGGGACGGTTCCTCATCATCAGTGGGAAATAGATCATCCAGAGACTCTTTGTTGGAGGATGTGTCTTTGTCATCCTGGAGGAAGAAACAAACACTCTCGAAACTCCACATACAAATTCTCAGTAGGAAATATTTCCCCATGAGCATTATATACATACATGAATTATGTGAATGTGGAGCATGTTGTTATTTCAACACTTAGTTATCTCTGAGCAACACAAAGACAAACATGTATTTGTGTCTTCATGGTGTTGGTCTCACCAGGTGAGGCTCCTCCAGGTCGTACTTGCGTATGGACGACATGAACTGCAGATGTCTGTTCTGCTCCTCCAGGGTCACGACCTCCTGCTCTCTGTCCTGCAGCCGCTGCTGAGCACCGGCCAGCTCATCCCTCAGCCACTGGTTCTCCTGACAGAGACGACGCACCTGAGGAGGAGGAGGAGATGATGAAGGGCGAGGAGAAGAATATGAATTACGGTAGAAAGAAAGGAATGGAGGAAGAGGGAGTAGAAAGAAAGGAAAGAGGGAGAAATGGTTGGAGTTGGAAGAAATTAATCAAAGATTTAGTGATTGGACGAGACGAGTCATTCTGTGCGATAAATAAAATCCAAACCAAAACACATTCAGAAAACTCAGGAAACCAGGAAAAACAGGAATAGAAGCTTCTCTCTACTAATTGTTTACATTTCCTGGAAAAAGTCACCTGAGCTCGCAGCTTCTGTTTCTCGGCCTCCAGGGATCCCAGGTGAGCCGACAACGCCATCATCACCTGAAGGGACGAGAAACAAGGGAAACATGAAGTACGGAGGAAAAGTAAACAGACACCTCTCATGAAAACTCAAACTGTGACTCATGTTAATGAATTAAGATGGGTAAACTTAAATTATCATATATGGAACTTTCCCTTCTATATGAACATTATGAAAAGCTCTTTAAAAAACTTTAAAATGATGATTGTTATTCTAATGCTCATCTAAAAACATCTTGTCATCTCTGAACCATTTGCTCTAGGAAGGATTTTTACTTTCACCAGATACACTTGTCCTTTTAAAGCCCTTTTTTCGACTTTGAGTTAATGAATCAGTTCTCTGATGTTTGATCAGTTGCCTTTATTTATGCTTTTTATCCTGGAGTTATTTATAAAGTAATCAGATAATACATTTTTAACCCTAATTAATTTGCATAAATTGCCTTTTTCCTGTTCTGGATTTTGAGATTTTCACAAAACAATAAAGCCACAATTTAAGAGAAACAACACATCACTGTCACTAGTTCTCTTCTTCTGTCTGTACCTGTGCCTCGCTCAGCCCCAGCTCTATCCTCTCCAGTGACTGACGGATGATGCCGCTCTTCTCCTGCTCCACGCTGCCGCTCTCTGAAGCAGAGCGGCTCTCCATCGCCTCCTGCAAGCTCCCCAGCAGACTGCGGTTCTCTCCTCTGAGAGCCTCCAGCCCTGCGATCACCTGCTGCGTGTTACACAGAATCTCCTCCGCCGGCAACATGGCTACACCACTGAGGATCCTCCTCTCACAACTGACCTGGGAACAGCACATAGAGGAAAACATAAATAGCTGAATAGGTCATTGCAGTTCTTGTGGTACAAGTGGAAGTTATAAAATCCTTGTGACATCACAAGAAGACCCAGTATATTTACTGCAGTAGTAGAATTAGAGGTAATGGCAGCAGTCGTGGTAACACAACATTTATCTGTGTGGCACGTTTCCCTGGTCAGTTCTGGGCTTTATATGGCAGCATATGTGGGAGTTCATATTATAAATAAACCAAATTAGCACAAAAATACAGATCATGCCCAAACTGTATGCGATAGCTAACCTACTCCTTTTACTCACCACATATTTGAATTGATCTACCAGCATTTAGGTGCTCTTAATAAAAACTTTCCAAAACCACGATTTATATTTGTCTCGCATTGTTTTTATATGTATTCTTGAACAACTTTGAAATGTTTTATAATAACATTATGGGGGAATTGTCACACACACACACACACACACACACACACACACACACACACACACATACGGCACTCTGTTTACTGTAGGCGGCGCAACAGGTCTCAGGCGGCAGTCTAACCAGCCTCCTTCGTTTACACCGTCTAACGACCCCCCCACTAATTTCGCGGTGCGCATTTTCTTTTAATGTTAACTTACGGGAGTTCTAAGCATTACGTTACTTGCATGTTATTTTGATTTCAAAATAAAAGGCGACCGTCTGGGAACTGGAAAGGAAATAATAAGGTAAAGATTAATCGACATATTTGATTATTACCTACATGAAGAAATGATAAATAACAGATACAATGAATGGTAAGACATAACGAATGCCCATGAAACTATAATTGAGAAAGTTGAGGCTTGACAAATACATTATTTGTCTCGACCGCTTTGTGAATAATAAGTCGAACATTAACAAAATATGCAACTGTCATTGAAAAGTATCTGACATTATCAAGATAATCTGACAAGAATTTAAAAAGCAAAATCCTTAGAAAATATCTATATTTTCACTGCTTTCGCCTTTTATTCTGAAATCCCTCTAGCATGTTCGTAACGTAATGTCAGGAGACAACGCGCACGGGGAATCGAGTGGCTGCTGGTCAGACGCTGTTCCGGAGGCTGTTTGACCTCAGCTCGGGAATAATGAGTTTATATGCAAATTACATTACAAATAAAAAGTGACGCAAAACTTTCTACTGATGAAACGAAGACTGCGTCACATCGCGTTTGTTTATTTACCTCAAATAAGACCAATGTTATGCTGTTGTGTTACTGTGCAAGACACACACAGACAGACACACACAGACACACACACAGACAGACAACACACACAGGCTTTATTTATAGCCTCACCTGCTAAGTCTGCAGCGGCGTGTTGACCCGGGTCTTTTTGTCCCCTCTGAGCTGCGGTGGTTGCAGTTTGAACTTGTCACACACGCACACGCACACGCATGTCGCTCGGCGGCGGCTGCTCTCGGGTGATTTCCTTCAGTTCAGTGGAACATGAAGAATTAAAGTGAGAATCATTCACCTGCCGACTCCTGTCAGTGCTGCTGCCGCTGCCGTCATCACACACTCAGCTTCCGCTTCTCGCCTTCAGAATAAAGGCCTGATCACAGCACGTCAGAGACCATGTTGCTTCACAGAGATAATGTTCCAGTGATCAGACACTGACACGTCCCTCTCTGTGGAATCCTTTTTTTAAAATATAATACTAAATACCTGAATAGATATGATATTATATAAAATTCTGCACATTTCTATATTTTACAGTCTCATGTGTTTATAATGTATTATTTACTTTGTTAATAGCTTCACTTTTTTATTCACTTTCCCCCTTTTGCTTCCCACAGTGATTCTGGTTCCAAAGTTTTCTCCCAGTTAATGAGAAGTTTTTTCTCTCCACAGTCGACAAAGTGTTGCTCCTTGTTGGGATCAATGAACATCATGCCAACATTAATAAATGTTTATGGAAATAGATATGCGGTTTTAATGTAGTGTTTGTGCCGTTTACAGATGAGGAGCCTTGAGTCCCATCAAAGCCTTTTTATTGTCACTAGTATATTTGTACCAACCTTTCTCAGCTCCATGTTCAAACACAATGATTTATCCAAAGCGTCAGGTTGCAAGGAGACGCTCCTCAGTCACTTTACCTCACTAGGTCTCTGGTGACTTAGCTTTAACCTTTTGATGTGACTCTATTTATTTTGTTAATTAACGTTGGAATATTAATGTATATATATATTTTCTTTTTTTCTTTGTATGCTTTGTGTGTAAGTTGTAAGTTTTTTGTCTTTTACTTGGTTTTGGATGTTTTTATTCTTTCTTCCCTATAACAGGTCATTTTGCCGAAACCCTTGTTTTACACATTTGTGAAGATTTTGCCCGTTGTAAGAAAATAATAATAAGTTCTAATCTTACAAGAAAATGTTCTATATTATGTTTACAATAAGTGATATATCAATATACCATAACATCAACAAACTTATATAGGCAGACTTTATTATGTCTAATTAAACAAGAAAGACGCGAATCACCTGACATTTTTAATATGTAAATTTATTCAGTTTATTCTGAAGGGATGGTCTCGTGGTTTCCTGTTTGTGTCCAGTTTTGTATGTTCAAGTTGATGAAGCTGAGGAGCTTACCTGATCCCCTGTTTCCCATCATGCACCGCGGCAGCCGGGCTGGTCGTGATGTCCTGGGACCACAGACAGGGACTCGGCCCCCTGCCGGACAGATGAGCAGCTGCAGGAGGGGAGAGGGACAGACTGTCAACACCGTTCATGCTCAATGTCTAGAGATGACACTTCATAGTAGTTATTAGCTACAAGTATATAGGACATATGATATTAACTTAATATTTACTACATTACTTTTAATTTTGAAATGATCCATCCTTTAACTGGACCTAGTTACTTACAATATTTTATTGTAAAAAGCTTATAATTACTATACCACACTAACTCAGGAGTGAAACGTTAATTGATTAAGGGTCAATCCACTAATTAATGAATCATACTGATAAACCATACAAATTAATAGAAACATTATCAACTGAAAAAAAGACAGTTGATTAGAATGTATATAAGCTGTAATATTAAGCAGCACTGCAAACAAACAGGATCTTAAGAATAACTACTTTATGTTTGTGAGTGGAAAAGGGGCCGAATCAAATCAATCAAATAAAAACCTTCTGATCCAACTCTATGTCAGACCTGCTTTCTCTATCATATTTAAATTAATTATTAATCCCCCTTTCCAAACTATCTCATATACCTTTTACGGCCATTACAGACTCTTTATTCACTGGTGCTTTCTTATCCTCTGTCCGACGAGGTGTTTATCTCCCTTTTTCATCACTAAAAGATTGCCAATTTGCCTTTTTGCTTTTCGTACTATTTCCTTAACCCTTGTGCTTGTTTATACCTAATTAGATTCTGCGTAGTATGAGTTCTTCTTAAGATCCTGAGAGCTGTATTCCTCTCTTTCCCTACTTTGTAGTATTGGGAAAGACAATCACTTTTCTTTCCCAATACTTCTGAATAATCCCTGAAGTGCTACATTCCACAACACTGGAAAATTATCGATTACGATGCGCAATACAGGAAAAATACATCTTCTTCTGATTGGTTCATTGGCGGGTGCAATCAATGAATTACAGCCATAAACTGGATCTCAATTGTTTTTGAATAAAGAAAACATTTGGATCAAAGAAACATATTCACAGCCTTAAAGGGAGTTCTAGATCAAAGCAAAACAGACTATTGACGGTTAGGGTTTGCCACCCACGAATCTGAAGTGCAGCACTGGAAATATCTGAATACATCTGCAGAATTGTGACCCAACGAAGCTAGAAAAATGTTGACTGCTTCAGATATGACAAAGATTACCAAGGCAATGGGACCAGTTTGCTGCTCTGGACTTCAACAGCAGCTGGATTTTAAGGAGTTTTTTGCACTACTGAAGCCACTGAACATTTCTTTGAGTGACGCTGAGATCAAGGTCCTCTACAAACAGATTGGCACAAATCCTGACGGAACCATTGACAGTGATCAGGTGCTAAACTTTCTTGTGAATAGAAAACTAGCAAATCAAAGACTGTATTTTGGAGAGCTCTTTCCTAAACCTTTCGAAATTGTACCAGTGGATCACTACAGAGAAATCGTTTGTCTGCTATTCCATCCCTTCGAGGATCAGAACAATCCCGAACCTGATAAACGAGTTTCCACAGAACCGTACAGGGCTTTCACGAGAGGTCACTACCTCTCAATCAGCTCGGATGCTGTCCTCAACATGTGGACTGACAGGTTTGACTGCACACAAACCATTCCTTTACACAAAATTAAAAAGACAACACTTCCTTTCTCGAACCACAGGAAGATGAACGTTCAGGACATGGTTTACATCAAAGAACTCAAACAGTTGGCCATCTCCTCTGAGAGGGAAGTGTTATTCTACATCTGTGACTGTAACTCAGAAATCGAGACAGAGGTTTTGGATATCAGTCACTCTGTAATTGTGGACAAAGTAGTGACTTCCATGAGTTACTGGTCCAATGAATCCAAATCAGTGTTTTCCTTTGGTGATAGAGACGGCTTTTTGTACATGTTTATCTCCTACGCTATCCGGACAAACGGCCTTTTCTGCCAAGATTTTTTCAAGATACCCTCCATGCTCGAGTATCCTAGCGTTCATGTTTCCGACCTGTTAGACAAACCCTCTAATCACGTGTGTGTTAAAGTGCACAACTTCAATGATGCATGCACTCATATCCAATACTTTCCATTGCTGGACACGTTTGTCACCTTAAGTGGTTCATCCAGTACGATGGTCCTCACTTGCCTCAACACCTCACATGGTATCACAGTCTCACAAAACTTCTTTGAGAGCAGAGGAGATCACAAGTATTTCTTGTGCGTTGAACACGCCTCTTCAAGTGGGTATCTAGTGACCGGTGGTTCAGACGGGTTACTGCGGCTGTGGTTACCCCACAGAAAACTGTCCTGTGTGCGTTCACTGACGGAACATGTCAAACCCATCATTTACGTTAGGTTTAATTCTAAAGACAGAATAGTCCTAAGTTTATCCAAGGACATGAATGTTTGTGTGTGGACAGAGAGCTGGCAGTGTATTCAAAGCTTCTATGTTCATGGGATGGAACAAGCCTCTATGGCCAGTGTGTGTTACAATACACACAACAATGAGCTCATCCTGACGAACTCCGACATAAGAAAATGTCTTGGACGAGGAACAGATGTTTATAAAAGCACATTAACATCCCACGACATGCCGCTGTGCTGCGCTCTCTACCACAGCACGTACAAGCAGGTCGTTTCTGTTTGTCAGAGTGGCGTGGTGACAGTGTGGGACTTTCTAACAGGACAGGCTGTGATGCAGTTTGATGTAACTCCGAACAAACATGAGGCAATCACTGCCATGTCATTTGACGAAACACAGGAGGGACTGGTCACGATTTCATGGGACGGGAAAGTGAGACTGTGGAACTTCAACAGTGGATCGGAGCTTAGCGTGCACTCCGTGACTCTGACAAACCAAGTGACAGGAATCGTTTGCACAAAAAATAGGATGTTTGTGTCAACAAAATACTCCAAGATCATTTTTGACCTGGATTTGGTGGGAGATGACAACAAACTTTTGGAGCATCAGTGTTTAAGTGACATTTCCTCCATGGATAACCATGAAAACACACTGGTCACTGCCTCTAACAATAGAAATGTTGTGGTCTGGGATGCCTGCAGTGGCGAGACTCTCTACTGGCTTAATACCAGTACAAGCCCTAAAACCCACGTGGCTTTTAGAAAATCTCAAGGCCAGATCAGGAGACTAATTACCACGAAGCAGAAACAAGGTCTCACAGCCCCTGGGATCAGTCTGACAGGGGCAAAATCCGAAGTGGAAGTCAATCATCTTGTTACATGTCTGAGGGCTCGAGAGAATACTTGTACCACAGCCACGTTGCTGACCTCTGCAGATGGATACATCTATGCCTGGTCTGCCAAAAGCAAGGGAGGTCTGTTGGGAAAGTTCAATGCTGTAAATGGTGAAGATGCTGCCATTATCATCATGTCCCCTGATGTCAAAGGACGGACACTTTTGACAGCTGATACTATCGGGAGGATTTGTCTGTGGGACATTCAGGAATTTGGTTTTAATAAACAGACAGAAGAGGGGCCATTCGAGGATATAGAGGGATGGCGTGTGTCGCTCCGTGCACCTCCACTGCTGGTGTGCTGGCAGTCTCATCAAAAAGGGATAGTGAGTGCTGTGAGCGATCCAACTGGTGAACACGTAATAACTGCAGGTTTGGACCACAATGTTAAGTTATGGACAAATACAGGCTGCTGCAGAGGCCTCTTTGGGAGGAACCAATGGGATGCCTCCCAACCCTGCAACACCCTCCCTAAGAGGAATGCTGACCAGGATGACCAGTAAGGAACACCACAGATAGCAGGACTGACCACAGACAGCAGGACAGACCACAGACAGCAGGACAGACACAGCCCAGATCACCAACATCTGACTCAATCTATACCTTAAGCAAACTTAATGAGGCGATCACACCAACAAACGTAGCTCACCAATACGTTTATACCTCATATAAGAAGGAGCTCAAGGTTTGACATGAAAAGGAAAAGCCTTGAGTATCGAAGAGGGACTCTTGGATCCTCCTCCAGGTTAAACAACGTGCTTCTTGAACAGAGGACCAACAAAGGACCTAAACTCAGGATATGTGGAAACAACGTATTAGAGGCCTATGTCCGAAAAGCTGTCCTCGAAACACCCTCCTGAACAAAAAGCTGCCTCATCCTGCACGTTTGGGAGACATCTCTGAAAAGGTTCAGCCCCTAAACCACCAGACTCATCTCATGCCACATCCGCCTCCGACTCCGCTCACCAAAGGCTGTTCCAACAATCAGCTAGTACAGTCGAGCAGGGGTCTGAACACTCAGCAAGTGAAAATCGTAATACATAAGGGATGTGATCCAGAGTAGACATCAAGAAACAGCTATAGGTTTGCATGTTGTACTTGTGTCTGTCTGTGTTTACACCGAATGCTCCTGTTTCCTCCATGAATTTTGTCAAACTTTTCACAAAATTTAAAATAAACTGCCAAACTGAACAAAGAATTACTACTGCTATTTATGTTATTCATAATTCAAATATGGCTGATTAATACAATTATTACATAATAAATAAAACACACAGATTAATAAACTGTCAAAGACTTTGACTTATACGTTTTAGGGTTAATTTTTATTTTTTAAGTTACAAGACATGCTAAATACTAAAGCAAGCAGCTCCTCGGTTAGTGTAACTGAAATATGCAGGTTCATTTTTCCCTTAACCTTGTTGCAGAATATTTTACACATGCGCAATTGCTGAAACTGTCCAGACTGAAATGAACTGCTTCAGTATAAAACCTCATGAATGAAAAGCTAAGCTTCTCTAAATCACTTCATCTTTTCTAAATCTCTTCATAAACCTCACTGACCTTTATATAACAGTTAGGTCTTAGTTCTTAATCACAGTGTTATCGACTCATTAACTCAGTGTAACATAAACTCATGTTAATACTTCATTACTTTGTCACACACATACACACACGCACACATACAAACACATACAAACACACACACACAGGTTTGCGCAGCTATACTTAGGTCTTTGTATTGACTTCCATTGATTGTGGAGGACTAACCAAAACCTTATTCCTAATCCAACAAATCCAAACCTAACACTTACCTTAACCTAACCAGTTCCCATCTTAACTCTGACCTTAACCAGGAGCTCAGAAATTAAGTGCGGCCTCAAGTCCCTAAAGAGGTAACACACACACACACACACACAAACACACACACACACACACACACACACACACACACACACACACACACACACTCACACACACACACACACACACACACACACACACACACACACACACACACACACACACTCACACTCACACACACACACACACACACACACACACACACACACACACATACACGCTCACACACACACACACACACAATCTCTTCTTCTCTTCACTTCTGCTCAGTGTCTTGTCTTTCTCAGGCTCTTGTGCCAAGGCCTCATCACACCCACTTCTTATTGGAAATAGTGTCTATATGGGGGCTGCGTGCACCTCCCTCCTCACACCAATCTGATATTCAGTGTACTGAGTGTGAATGTTAAGGGGGAGGGAGGGGGGGGGGGGGTTGATAAATAATTAAGGATATTCAATCATGATGCAGTTATGTGGCATTGACACGCAGTGTGAGTTGGCAGAAAATTAAAACAGAGTAGTATAATCAATCATCAATTCTATGTGTATGTGTCTGCGTGCATGCGTGTGTGTGTATGTGTGTGTGTGTCTGTTAGATTAGAAGCTGCTAAGCAGAGAAAATGAGTTCAGTGCTGAGATGAGAGGGGCGGTCGGACTTCACACTGGGAACACACCACTGCTGCTGGCAACAGTCAGTCGCCAGCAGGAAGGCATGACAGTACAGGCTGCAGGCGGATAGGTGTCTGTGTGTGTGTGTGTGTGTGTGTGTGTGTGTGTGTGTGTGTGTGTGTCTGTGTCTGTGTGCATAGACCTGGGTATGGGCACACATAAAAAACTAAAGAGAGAATCTGGACAGGTGTGCATGGTCAGCCTAACTGCTTGGACACATTTACATCTAGATACACATGATACCAGGATTTAAGGATTTTCAGCTGTTGTCAGGAATGGCCAACACCTACACACACACACACACACACACAGTCATATAAATGTGTCCTGACTGTTTTTTTGTCCCGCCTGTCTTCCGTCCTCCTCTCAGCCGTCCTGCTGCTTTGGTGGAGAAACATAAAATTGAAATATGAATGGACGGAGGAATGGAAGAGGGGGGACAGCTGACTCCATGCAATTCAATCAGCAGAACTGGAATTTGAGATTGGAGGACCCGTCGAGGTGGCACTAAAGATAGAACCCCCCCCCATCAACCCCGACACCCTCGTGCTCCTCACCCAGGCCACACCCCCCTCATGGTGCTCATGTTTCATTGTAAGCTCACCAGTAACCTTCAGGGAAAAGAAATCTGAAATTCAAATGAATTTGTTGCATAATACAAAATGTTGATTTTAAATCATTAAATGTTGCTTAGTGCAGACGGATGAATAACCAATAGGGTCGTTCTGCCGGGTATCTTGAACGGTGGCCCAGAGAGGGAACACACTGCAAATGGAGAAAACATCATCATTTGACAACACATGCATGGCAAGTAAAAAACGCACAACCTGATACTCAAAACAACCAAATACTCACATTACAAGACATACTAAACATCTCAATCATGCGATCACAGCGTTAACAAAAGCATTTACCTCATTTTCCAAGTTGCAGTGAATTGAGCTCACACACACACACACACACATATACACACACACACACACACACACACACACACACACACACACCTTTTACATACGGTCTATGATGAGAACACTTTAAACAATTTAAGTTGTGAACCTTGTGATCATCTGTCATCGCTCTAACATGACAGGTCCTATTTATATTTCAAAAACCCTTTTGCTTTGACTCCATTGTTGGTTACTGGTTTCATCTTACAGGTCACATGTCCAACCAGGCTTCTCCTCTGAAAACAGAATTACTTCAATTAATCACACAAACCAATTCGTTTCTAATTAGTTTCTAATTGGTTTGTAGGTTCTAACAATCCTAGTCATTATTATTTCTGCAGCAAGATATTCTAATATTCATCTTGTCATGTTAAATATTGTCTTTCTTGTTTCATGGATTCTTCTCGTTGGTTAAAAACGTGCGCATAAATTACCCATAATGCAATTGGACCCCCAACAGTTTGGGTGTGTTATCTTAATAGCAGCTAATGTAGAAGAAGAGACGTCTGCGATCTACATACGTCTGTAACACTCATTTCTTTCTAAAGACTCATTAACGCTCAACATCAGAAACATAAATGGAAACAGCTGGAGCCTTGTGTTCCTCTGCTGCCGTCAGTTCGTCCACATTTGTCCAAAAGACAAAGGAAATTTCAACAATGGTGAAACTTATTGATGGAAAACTTTAGTATTTAGAAACCACAAGCGTCTATATGATGTAACTTCTCCTGGTGAGAGGAACAAAGCGACGCTTTGGTTATCATTAAGAACGTTATCCCAACCAGCTGCACCGGCGCCATGTTGTCGTCACAAACTATTAACAACTACGCCACCGCAAGGGATGCATGGAAATATGTGACACCGTTTGAATCCGACACATCTCCTTTCAAATGTAAAGGCAACATAATGAACCTTAACTCCAGACCCCAGTACTGACTCAGTGCTCCGATAACAAATGACAGTTGTGTACAACCAAGTATTAAACCTCTCATCTCATTGGCCGGAGCACAGTCACTCCTCCACATTCAGCCCTGCTCACTCCATTCCAGCACCTCTCATCAGGTGTCGGACTCAAACATGTGAACATGTGGAAAGAGTCTTCTTACAAATATCTGAGTCTATTTGCGGGTTCTTCAGACTGCTAACTGCTTGTTTCAGGACCTGTATGATCTACATGACCTGCCACAGTGACTCAAGTCTGAGGAGTGGTCCCAGATCCTGGCTGCTCCAATCCTCTTTGAATAGAAGACGTATTGTGCTTATGAACCTTTTTAAGAATCCACTTGAGTTTGAAACAATAATATTGAGACCATCTCTTGATAAACTACAACACAAAGAGCCAAGTCCACTCAAACAAACCACAATTCGAACCAATAACAGGTGTGAATTGACAGCCCATGTCAGAGGCACGAGGGGGGGTGATGGTGACAGGACGTACGTCACACAAAGTTCTTTAGAGCGCTCCCTAACTTACAACGTGAAACTAAAACTAAACAGATCCAATGGAAACAAGGAAACAAAGAAGCAAAGGTGGGGTCAGACTTTCAGGAAGCAAAACGCCCTCGCTCTCTCTGTGCAGGAGCAAGAAGAAAGGTTCCGAGCCGTAAGGTTCAGATAGAAACCAGCCGACGAGCATCAGTGGCTGAGGCTGCCAGTTGATCCTGGCAACGCCCATGTGTGAATGTGTGAATACGTGTTACCCACCACTGGTCTCGAAGGCCTTTGCTGTGAATACCATATCTGTTATGAGACTGCATGCCAGCTCCAACAAGCTTTACAAAATAATGTATATGTGTGTTTGTACATCAGTAACCTCACAGCTTAGAATGTTTTCTGGGAATCAGACGGAATTCACTGATAAGAACCAGCACCAAAACACAAACAGAAGAAACCAGCAACTTGGAAGATGTGATAGAAAAATAACATTTTAAATGATGACAAATGCTTGAACGCTTTACAAACGTCTGGAATATCTGACACTCTCATATCTATGTATTCTTTTCCTCAAACACAGAATGGATCAGAAGCATCTTTTAAAAACAAAACATTCTGACGCAGGCAGCAGAAAACAAACAATTAACAAAGCCTTTCTGATTCAGTGTCATGTCAGTTATTATGCACTCAGCCCAAAGTAAAGCAGTCGAGTAGTAGAAGTCAAATGTCTTGATTCAGTTGTTTTCATTCTGCTGATTAGACTCAGATCAGAATCAGTAAATGATCTGATTCACAGTGTTCCTGGTTACATAACTGTCCTTGGTGCCTGTTTCTGCAGGGCAGCTGCAGGTTTCTGAGGTTATTTGGCTCTGAGGTGGCAGCATGGGGGGGAAGGGGAGTGCTGGGGGATACTGTGACAGTCTAAACTGGGAAACTGGCACTGGGCCACAGCTGGCATACACGCTATAGAACTGACTGGTCTGAATGGGCAGACGACGCACACAGCACATATTGCACGTCAGTCAGCCTGACCTTTAGGTTTTATTAATGGGATTTATGGTAAAGGATGAAATAAAATGGTACTTTCATATGTGAACCAGTTTCTTCACCTGTTTTACGCTGCTACAAGTCATTGATACTTATTCACAGTTCAACATTTCAAGAAAACACTTCAAATAAATGCATGTCTGTGGACGATCAGGCCAAAGCAACAGAGCCGTGTTGCAGATTAACAAACAAACTCAGAGGACAACAACAATCACCTGCAACCTTCAGGCAGAAAAGAAGAATTCAAAGAGTTGGAAATGTGCACACACAGCTGTGGAGGGTGTGTTACAGCAGCATGTGCTGTGTGCATGAGCACATGTGTTACTGCACATAGATTATTTGTAAAATGTGACAGTGTGGTGCCATCATTTAGCAGGTTTACAACAGTCCGTCAGTTACATTTTTATTATGGGTGCAGTCAATGGGCATCAGCCTGTGGCCTCGTTCCACAGAGCAGAGCCCTGAGAGTGAAACAACCAACTGGAGGATGTTCCAACATGTTCAGGCCCTTCTTCAGTTCTGGAGAAGCTTCACAATTTGCTGCACCTGTTTAAGTCACAAGTTGTGTCCCATTCAATGTCCCTGCAAACAACTAGAGAAACGAGACCTGCCTGGTTTTGTTTTCTTCATCAAACAAGGTTTGAATGTTCAAAAAACAATTTGACTCTGAACAGACAGTAATGTTCAAAGCACATTTTAAAACAGTTCTGTCAAAGGAAATCTTATAAAAGATTTAAACACCAGGGTTTATTTGAATAATTTGTCATTAAGTTCTGTCCTTCAAAACTTGATGTTCTTGAAATTCATTCAATAAATTCAATAAAACAAAAATCTGTTTGTTGCAAACCAGCCTCAAGTCAAAGTGGTTCCAGACTTTTGGACCCATGTTATCTTTTGCTTTTGGTTTTGCTGGTATCATTACCTGTTTTCTACGATAGTGTTTATCTGGTGGTTTGAGGGAATAATGGATATAGATAAATCTAAGATGTTTTTTATTTCTATAATGATTAATCTCTTGTTATGAACATCATACAAAGAAAAAATAAATAGCTGGTATTCAACATGAAATCAGTAAAACACCAAACGTCTCAGGTTCTCTGTCGTGTTCTGGGAAAACCTGGATCTTAAGTGAGTCTGTGTCCGCGTCACTGTGTCTCTGAGCTCCATCCCACAGTCTCTACTCTGTCACATGATGTGAGTTAATATCTGTCTGCGGATACATTACCCAGGTCTCTCACATTTCCAATGGGGGTAATGACACAGGCACATGTAGTGCAAGTTTTACAATTAGAGCCAGATCTGATTCTGGGCGGTTTTTTTTCCATGAGCCCAGACTTTTATATTAGATACAAACCAACAACATCCTGAAGAGCGTCAGGATGAACGTCAGAGATACACAAGATACACACACTCGGGGAAAAGTGTGTGTATTTCGGGAAAAAAACTTAGTTTTTCCAGACGTCTTGAGTCTGAACAGCCGCTGTGTGTCGCTTAATGACATTTGAATAAGGCAGCAGCGACACATACCTTGACCTCACACACACACACACACACACACGCACACACACTGAGAGGGCCCAACACGGTCCAGTGAAAATCAATCTGTAGTCTGGAATATTACTATGTGACAAAGTGGTTATTTTAACTCCTAAATATGATGACAGTGAAAAATGTCAGTCGGTAACATGGACTCAACAGAGACACGTGTGAAACATGAGGGACACATTGTTCACATGAGCAACCAGTTCCCAAACCCCCCCAGGCCAACTGTTCCTTAAAGTTTCAAACATGGGTTAATCCTGTTGTTAAAGAGAAAACCTTTAATGATATCCTAAAGTTGCATGTAATTGAATCCTACTGCACTGGACACAGTTCTCATTCCGTCTTTACCATCATTCAAGTCTCATTGAAAATCCCATTGAGAAGGGACTAAGTGGGACTTTATTTCCACCTATGTGAGTGTGAGGATGCATGTTCTGTTCTACACTGGTGTTTGCTGCAGGCTCCAGTCAAGCAAGCCGAAGGTGAAAGGTTGGACTGAGCAGCTGCAGCTGTTGCCTGGTCTCCCGTCTTGAGTGTTGTGTGATGTATGTTGCCTTTTAGAAACTATCCCGGGGACAGAAGACCCCCTTTGGCCAATCAGACCAGGGTACCCCGAGGCCAGCCAGCCAATAGGGATGCAACTTGGGGTATAAATGCTCTGGTGCATCACCTGGTAGATTTGGGAAACCCTTACATTTGGTGGATAGGATCGGATCCCGGGATCAGTTACAGCTTTCTTTTCTCCTAAACAGGTAAAAAGAAAACAGATGCTTTAATCCGCCTTTTTGATAAATCCATGGAAGAGATTGTGGTGTGTGTTTGTATATGAATACGGACAAAAACTTCCACCTGACAAAATCCCCTGAAAAGAAAAAAGGTTCTAAGAGGGGGAAACGTTTTGAACCAAGAATCTGTCTCACAGATTCCTTCAGTGCATTTTTGGTTTGGATTTCTCTGAAGCTTTGTGCATTTGATCCTGATCTGGAAAATCTACTTTAATCATTCTTCTACCAGTGAAACTTTGGCTTTTATTCATTTCTTTTTCTTTTTGAAAGACTTGACCCTTGGTCTCTTGGATGTGGGTTGCAGAAGTCCACTGATAAAACAGTAGCAAAGTGTCAGTCTGTGAAACAGTAAGCAGGGCAGGCAGGAGCTGCATGTTCGACTAGTGAGGGAGCGCTTGATTTAGTCATGGGACTCGTGGAGCCATGAGGCAGGAAAGCTTTGACCTTTAGAGCAACAGGTGTCATCGGCCAACTGCACCTCAAGCAACTGACGCAAACGACATTTGACCTCTGTCTGACAGAGAGAGGCTCAGAAATAGAAACAGAACGACGGCTCGTGGCTGTAAATCTTTTCCTGGTCTGGTTCTGCAGCTGCAGCTCTGTGGATTCCAGCTTTACACTTTGACAGTTTAGGATCACAAGGACAAACAAGTAGTGTTTGAGTCAATAGTCATTCTTTCTTCAGACTTTCTCTGTTCACTTAAATCGTAAAGGATTAAGTAGTAGTTAAAATTAAAATTAAAAATAAGTTAAAATTTTTTGTCATTTAAAAGTTTATCGCTTCACGTAAATGTAACCCTGCTACTCTTTGTAAAACACATAGTTCAGTCAGAGCTTAATTGAGAGCGGAAAGAAAAAACCTTCATCGTAATCTGCTGGCAACGGTAGCTTCCTTTAGAGCGGGGGGGCAGTTACACTATTAATAATCTACGCTGTGAGGAGGGTGGGGGGGTCACAGTAGAGGAGGTCGACTAGGAGACAGTCAGAGACAGGACAGCTGTCCTCAGCATAAGAAAGAAAGAAGGTCAGACAGAATGAGAAGATGTCTCCTCTTCACCAGACGACTCGTAGACAAGGCCCTTGAAAAACTCGGTGAAAAGCCCGACACCACATTTGGTATTTATCAGATCACTGTGTTGACATTTGATGACATTTAGCAAATCTATTTTATCTCCAGTAAATGTATCAAATCCCTCTTTTTCAGGTCTTAGATATTCTTCTGACTGAAGGGACTAAATCAGGCTACAGCAGATCCTCTGTGATCTCTGCAGATTCAGAAAAATAACAGCTCTTCTCTTTTCATTGTCTCTTCTCAGACGGAGTAAGAATCGCAGCCATGGCGAAGAACGTGCATAACGACTATAAGATGAAGTTCTCCAAGGACGAGGAGTTCCCCGATCTGTCCCTGCACAACAACCACATGGCCAAGGTACAGATCTCATGTCCACCTGCACAAATAATACAGACACAAGTTCGGGTAGCTTTTAGAATGACATTATAATGTCCCTGAAACCAAGAATATTTTCACTGCTGATTTTGAAAACCCTTAAAGTTTGTGAGCGCTTGAAGTCATGTGGCTGTAAAGTTGCTGACCAGCACTTTGTGTGTGTGTCACCGTCTGCAGGTGCTGACCAAGGACATCTACGAGAAGCTGAGGGGCAAGTCCACCCCCAGCGGCTTCACCCTGGATGACGTCATCCAGACCGGTGTTGACAACCCAGGTAAGAAAGAGCAAGTCTCCAGCAGAGAGGTTTAACTCACATTAGCTTCAGCATTCACTAATAATTGCCAGGATTGTGCATTTGCCTCTAGAATCTATTTGTACCTAAATTAAAGTGACATGAGACTATTTATCATGTTTTATCAGAAGTTCTCTATCGTCTCCTTATGTTCACGTAGTCAAATCTTGCTAGCAATGTTAGCGGGCTCCTCACGCTCCCCCTTGTTCCACAGGTCACCCCTTCATCATGACCGTGGGCTGCGTTGCTGGTGATGAGGAGTGCTACGAGGTCTTCAAGGATCTGCTGGACCCCATCATCTCAGACCGTCACGGCGGATACAAGCCCACCGACAAGCACAAGACCGACCTGGAGTTCGAGCACCTGAAGGTGAGAGCAGACGAGCATCATGGCATGTTCAGAGATCAGCACTGCTTCTTAGAGAAGGAAGGAGACCAATAAGTTTACTGACTAAATTGAAAGTGTGACTGGAAACCTTGAGGTCAAGTTTCCACGTTCTTTTAGTTATATATATATATATACATATATATATATATATATGTATTTTAATTTATTTTATAATTCTACAGAATCTGGCAGACATGTATATAAACACATTTTGCTACTTCAGATATTTTAGTTTTTGATTAGCTCGCATAAAAGTTGATATAAAAACCGTTAAACCGACCCCACATGAGTGAAATAAGCTAATTTGACAATAAGATATTAAATACAGAGAATATTCATGTGTTCTCTCAGGGAGGTGATGACCTGGACCCCAACTACGTGCTGTCCAGCCGTGTGCGTACCGGCCGCAGCATCAAGGGATTCACCCTGCCCCCCCACAACAGCCGTGGAGAGCGCAGAGCCATTGAGAAGCTGTCCATTGAGGGTGATTATCAAACTGATCCGTCATCTCATGTCTCTGCTAACACTCCAAATGTCTTTATGATGTAACATGTGTTAGTGGGGGACTGACTCTGTCCTCTGCCCCCCCCCCCCCCCCCCCCCCCCACTCAGCCCTGGCCAGTCTGGATGGAGAGTTCAAGGGAAAGTACTACCCCCTGAACGGCATGACCGACGCTGAGCAGGATCAGCTGATCAACGATCACTTCCTGTTCGACAAGCCCGTGTCCCCCCTGCTGACCTGCGCCGGAATGGCCCGTGACTGGCCCGACGGCAGAGGCATCTGGTGAGAAACACAGACGCAGACTGGAGGTCTGAGTCCTTTAGGGTTCTCATTGTTTAGAAACTAAAAAGATGATTAAATCAACAGTGAAATCAGGTTCTGTGGCTCTAACGAAACACAAGTACACACACAGTCATACAAACCAAACAGAAACAACCCCCATCTGTCTCTTAACCCCACAGACCATGTCCTGGTTATTCCTGTTTTCAAACATCTGTTAAACTATGTCATGAAAACACAGTAGCACACACACACTGACCCTTTACCCCAGTGGGGGGGCCAGCCTGTAAATCCATCTCTGTGCAGCTCAGTGCGTCACATGTTCACACTGTTGTTTCGTCACATTTTCTACTGAAACTGCAAATCATCAAGTGAAACTGAGCTGGATCTCCTTCCCCTCAGGCACAACGATGACAAGACCTTCCTGGTCTGGGTGAACGAGGAGGATCACCTGCGTGTCATCTCCATGCAGAAGGGAGGCAACATGAAGGAGGTGTTCAGACGCTTCTGCGTCGGCCTGAAGAAGGTAACACACAGAACATCCATAAACATAAACAGTTACGCAGAGAGAATAATTCAAGGAGGAACATAAGAGAAGAACCAGTTCTCTGAACATCTGTATATTGACTTTTTATAGCTGATAAAAATGCTTGATGTTTATTCGTTTTTTTCTTCACTGTTAGAAGACAGGTTTTATTTTGAGGATATATTTGAACCAAAATGTCGTCTTCTCTCGACTTTGCTGTGCAGATTGAGGAGATCTTCAAGAAGCACAACCACGGCTTCAGCTGGAGCGAGCATCTCGGCTACATCCTGACCTGCCCCTCCAACCTGGGAACTGGCCTGCGCGGTGGCGTGCACGTCAAGCTCGCCAAGCTCAGCACACACCCCAAGTTCGAGGAGATCCTGACCAGGCTGCGTCTGCAGAAGCGCGGCACAGGTACAGGAATCAGTCAGTCTCCAAGCTGACGACAGATTAGTGTTTTCAGAGAAGCTTCACAGATCATTATTCCTCCACTGCAGACAGAGGATTTACTGTTCTCCTCCTCTTTCCCTCCAGGTGGTGTGGACACAGCCTCCGTGGGGGGTGTGTTCGACATCTCCAACGCCGACCGTCTGGGCTCCTCCGAGGTGGAGCAGTGCCAGATGGTGGTTGATGGTGTCAAGCTGATGGTTGAGATGGAGAAGAAGCTGGAGAAGGGAGAGTCCATTGATGGCATGATCCCCGCCCAGAAGTAAAGTGGACAGACAACAAATGATTGAATAACCGTCTGCGTTTGTTTTTTTTATTTTATAAAAAAATGAACGGGAATGTTGTAAAGTTATTTTACTGGTCAAAGCCAACTGGCACCATTCTACTTACTTTTTCCCATCACTCCTCTTTTCTTTCTTTCTTACCTCTGTTAATCTCACTCCTCTTTTCTCCTCTCCTGCTCCTTCTTGCTAAGTTCCTGTAACTTTAAACATCTTCTCTGTAACATCCTGGGATCAACCCATGCATAGTCTGGTCGTGGCTATGCATGCGCACCAAAAGAAAAACATTTTTTTTTTGGTTGTAAAATATAACTGGACAATTAAACAATGTTCCATGTAACAATCAAAGCTCCTGTCTCACGTTGTCTTTATGGGAAACACGGGTTTGCATACACACCCTCTCTCTCACCACCTGGATCTGCACCTTACTTGAATCTGCTCCAAAATGTTCTATCCCAGACATCACCCTTCCACCAAGTTTCAATAAAATCAGTTTTTGAGTAATCCTGGTAAGAGAGAAAACAGCAATGAAAACATGAACTCCTTGGTGGAGGTAAACAAAACAACAACTAATCTTTAGAATGAACGAGTTGAAAAAGTATCTTACGTCTCTTTTAATACTAATTTTCACTAGACACACACTTCACTACAGTTCAATGATGGCACAAAGAAACCGTCTGGAAGACAAATCAAATCCATATCCGAGGAAAAAAGAAAAAGGACAAAAAATATGAAAGTTGAAAGTCTTTATTTTTGTCACACATTATTTCTTAGGAGACATGCAGGATTGCAGGTCAATCATTTCTGTAATTTCAGCCCATAAGTTAAGTTTTTGTTTATAACAGCGACAGCTTCAAACACACTATACAAAGCACAGCCCTAGCTGGATCTAGAACAGGTTCAGAGAGTGAGGCCCAGTTGTACTCAAAAAAAAACTAGACCTAAATCACAACTTCACATTTTCAGACAGTGGACGTGGCGGCGGCTGAAATCTCCCATCAACACGTGAACCTCACAGCCATAAAGATCACGAAGCATCTGTGGAATCATCTCACTTTCAGTTTGCCATCAGTGTTTTGTTCGATGCTGCAACATGAAAAAATGCACATTTTAATTGTATTATGGTTGTTAAAGAAGAATACGATTTGATTTTGGGGGGCGTCATGTGATCGATGCAGCACCTGGCGGACTCTGACTCTGTTTCTGTTTCTGAGCAGCAAATAGTGATGAAGGTGAAAAGCTACCAATCAAATTTCACAAATTCAAAGTCACATTTTTACGCCACTGCAAATGTTAAAAGGTTTGAAATGAAACACTGACTTGACGAGGCTGGAGTCTGATTAGTTAATAGTCATACACCTCTTACAGGAATAATGGCACCTGATTGGTCAACTGTCACACACCTCCCATCAGGGCTGCAGCCTGATTGGTCGACAGAGGGAAAAATCTTCAGTCTAAATATGAAAACGCAAATGTAAAAAAAATTGAAATCTGACAGCTTTGTGAAGCCAGATCACAATTTGACATACTATTTTTTTACGATGTGGCGGCATAAGTGGAATCAAATGGCACAGTAGCTCCTGCAGATTTTATCCTTCGAATAAGATCTGGTTTTGCTGTGGACAGCGAATCTCTACATGTACGTAAAGGAAATATTTCAATATTTCAATTATCTATTTGACTGGGCTTTAAATGCAGATGAATTCAACACACTGCCAGAACAGTGATCACATCCTGACTAAGAGAAAAACAAAAAAGTGCTTGATGATTTGAACAACATATCAGAAAGATAAAAAGTGAGCCATCAATACTTTTATCAAGTCTGAATTCTGGACCTTGGGTCTGTTATTGCACTTCACCTGAGGGAAGAGATGACGAAGGCCTCCTGACAGGTGACACAGTAAAGATATGACGAAGCGCTACCAGGAGAAGTACGTCAGCTAAACCTCCATCTATTCTAAACCAGTAAGAGTTACATATATTTATTAATTTTAAGTGAAAACTTTGAGAAACCAACAAGTTTCTCCATCATCATGTCAGTTTTCATTCATTTTTTGAAATATTTAATATCTGCCTTGAAAATTCGCCTTTTCTTGTTTCTGTATCATTCAGTGTTAAAATACAATCGCACCAGATAAAAGCGAAGATTAGTCAAAAATAAAAGCCACAACATTCGACCGGTGATCAAATTGAAAACTTGTATTGGATGAGAAATTTAGTTTTTTTTTTTCAGTATTTGTGGCACTGAAGAATAAAAGCATTCGATATGTGCTAAATATTAAAAGTTGCTAACAGTTAGCTCTGTTGTTTGTGTACATCCAGATTAGAAGCTGCTGTTCCTGTTGTGACAAAAGAAGAAAATAAGAACTCAAACTGTGATTCCAGGTGGAGATCCAGATTTTTCCAAACCAACAAATTGTTCTGTAGTTTTCAAGTTTTAAAAAGGATTTCTACTTGTTGAAAATATATTGAGGAACAGATCTCAGGTTTTCAACATCTCAGCTCGGGTCCTGTGTCATTAGGCAGCTTCACTCGTCTGTAAAAACACTCACCTGCAGAGAGGACAACACTTTACCAGAAATGGTGCAAACACCCAACTGAGCGTTAAATTGGGCTTTTTCCAAAGGAAGGGCAGAGAGGTGGAGGTTCTTCATTCAATCTGTCACAAGTCTCTGCAGTTCTGCATGTCTCCCTCTACAGGCTAGAGGTCAGACTGCGCCCTCACTACATTAAATACGTGGCGGCCGCTTCCAAGGAAGACAACAGACCTCTGCCCATTTCAAAAGCATTAAAGAAAGAAAATAAACTTAATACACAGAAAATCTAAAACTTTTCTTTAAATAGCAGCTCTTTAAAAGGGAATGACGACAAATGTGGTACAACAGGAAAAAACAACATTAACAACAACAAATCCTCAGTCTCCATCACTCTCAGCAACTCCATTCTTATCATTAAACAAGAAATTGTGAAAAGAAACTAAAACTCTTTGACTCCATGGGCTCACATATGATGGAGGTGGTGACATTTTAAGCAGGGGTCATAGGTCACTGACATCTCCAAGATCAAAGTCATCATAAGTCTGCCGATGGCGTCTATCTGTGTCTGTGCATCGGTTTGTCTGGCTGTGATTGGTGGCATCAGAGGAAGAGGGTCTTTGGTGGAGGCGAGGCATCGCTAGCCGCATCACATGAGGTGGAACCCAGGGAGGAAGAAGAGGCGATGCTCTCTGCCATCTCCTCCTCCTCCTCCATCAACCTGTCCTGTTGGTCATCAGTCCTGCCCCACCTCCTGTCGCCCTCAGAGCTCCAGCTCCTTGGACACTTTGGTTGCGATGTCTCTAAAGGCTAACGGTGCCCCCCACAGGCGCTTGAACCTCACACCGCTGCTCTGGCCCAGCCCGCTGGGCAGCTGGCAGACCTCGGCCTCAAACGCCACCCGGGCGCCGGCTGCTCCATGGGTACAGGACAGGAGGAAAGGCCCTGCCAGGTGGACCTGGCAGCCACAGCCCTGCGCCGCCTCACGCAGTGCTAGCACCACCTCGGCCGGGTCGCGGGGGCTCCGCACCCTCACATCCCATCCGCATCGGGGGGTCCGGGGCTCGGCCGCCTTCTGATGCCCAGATATATGGCGACTGGAAGAGGGGGAAGAGCGATGCAGATGAGGGAAGGAGGAGGAAATGTATGAAGGTTTAAAACCAGATAGGACAAAGTGAGTTGATACAGAATGTGTACGTGGAGGAGAGAGTGAAAGGTGGGACAGCAACAGAAGTGGGTGAGAGCAGGAGTGAAGATATAAATAAAGGAGGAAGGAGAAACCGATGTAACGATAAAAGAAGTTAATGTGTGAACGAGGTGGATGTGAGAAGAGATAAATGTAGGGCAAGAATAAGTATGTTTACAAAGTTGTATGAGTGCATGAATGGTTGGGAAAGGGGAGAAAGGAAAAAATAGATTAATCACAAATTATTTTATTTTGACATTTTGCTACTTAGGCCCACAGAAAGGTTCACTTGTATTTTCTATTTACTTTCATGACTACACATTGGAGTTACAACAAAGGGAAACCTGAAACAAAGAAAATAGAATCACACCTAAAAACAACATAACGAGACTTTTTATAACTCTTTGTTTTCTTTACACCAAAGGGTGGTCTACCACAGGGAGCCGTGCTCAGCCTCTACGTCCACACCACACTGTGTTAGCTAACGACCTCCGGTTCTGATGGTTTACCTGCTGTTTTTAATCTGAGACTGACACTGGACTGGAGCAGCTGAGGCTGAGAGGAAGTACACACAACACCTTTAGCAACACACTGATAAACTGACACTAATTACCCTGAAGTAGGACAGAACAAATAAGACTACAAGAGTCTGTACCACTGAACCTTGGATTCAAAGTTTCAAAAGCCTTAAAGGCATTTAAATGAAACCAGTAACAATTGAAAGTGATAATTTTTTTAATGCATGTGCTTGTCCATGTTAATTTCTGCTACATGGTGAAACTTTAACTTTTAATCCAATCAAGGTTTTCACCATTAATAATTAAGTTGTGTTGTTGTGTATGATGTTGATCAGCTTCTGGTTCTTGATTCAACAAGTTCTTCAAGGGAGAAATGTGCATGTTACTTTGTTTGAATGAGACTGGATGTATCAAAGCTTTTCTATGTATTATGTGCATTTCTGTATTTGACAAACTAAAGAGAACAATTTGAGGGAAATACAATTTTGATGTTCAAATGTGAGTGGTGTGCTCAGACTAATGAAGAGAACATGTCTGGGGCGGAGCCAAATCACGCCAGGTTAGGTGATAAAAGACTGATAAAACGAAATGGATATGGATAATAAGTTTATTATGTGTTGAAGATTATCACCAGGAGAAAAAGATCCTGACATCGTGTTCCCATGATCGCGACTTTACTCAAAACAAGTTGGATCCAAGCTACAGGAGCTGGAATCTCTTCATACTGTACCTTTATAATCAGGGGCACTGAGCAACTTCCAGAAACTAAAAGAACTACATGGCTCAAATAATAGCATTTTTTCTTTTTGGATTTCTTCAAGTCCGCCACCATATTAATACATTTATCACAGAGAGAAAAAAAGGCGTTTGACAACTGCCTGCTAAAAAGTATTAATAAATACAGACCACTTAGCATTTATCATAGATAGTGAATTAACATATGCAATTACACTTGCTTGAACACTGATGAGGATTAAAGTAAAAGTTGTTAAATCCCTAATATAAATAAAGTTTAGAAAACAAGACATTGACAGAAAGTAATTTCTTCAACATAAACACAAACTATAAATAAACTCTACTGATGTAGAATAAGAATAATGATCAAGGTAGATACTAAGTAAGATATATCAAATATAATATTACCCTCTGTCATCAAACTATGTCATGGTGACACATTAGTTATGTCAAACCTAGTTTGGCATCTCTGCGTTTACTTATTGGCCAACATATACATACATATACATCCTCACGGTCTTATCTTCCTGGATTGTTTACTATGTGATGCGGCTGACACGAGTATGTTTTCATTTTCAGACTCACCTTGTGACCGGAGATCTGCTGATTCTCTCAGGTTCGTCTGTGACCCTCAAGAAGAAGAAACATGTGTCTGTTAATAATCAATCATCCAATAACACTAACCCCCAGCACTAACCCCGCCCCCTCCACCCATCACTTCCTGCTTTAATACCACAATCAGGCGCACAGTTCACGTTCAATCACGTCAACGAACAATTACAACACAGAGCATGACAGCTGATCGTCAAACCACAGATGGAGCCACCTACACTCACTACACAGGAACAGAGGATGGATGTGGAACAACAAAATGTCAACATCACCAGCGAAACAAAATGAAGGTGAAGGGAGTGAATCCATTTGTTACAGTGGTGGACACGACTCACAAATACAAATCTAATGTAAAGAGCTACAGGGAACATATAGGCCTTGATATTACTATATGGTATCTCCCTTTATACACAGAATTGAGCTTGTGGCTGTTGAAGGATGCCAGGAATGACATTTTAGATGCTGTGTTATTGCACTTCCTCTCTATGGTCACCAGGGGCGGCTGTTGTCCTTTTCTGTGTGTAGACCGAGCACTTTCTCCCATCGACCTGGCAACCTGATCTCTATTCCAGGAAATGGGGGGGGGGGAATTTCATTGATAAATTGTTTTGTTCTTAGTGAAAATGAAACTTAGTCTAATGTGACTCTGGCTCTGACTCAGGAGCTGCTACAGTGGGGTGGCTGTTATAGATCTAAATCCATGTTAAGACTCTGTGACTCAGCTTTTGAATGCGTCACCTCTGAAAGTACAACCAGAGATCCCTGGTAATCCATGCAGATCATCATCGATGGATGAATGTTATATGAAAGGATCAGGGGATTGATTCAGAACATTTAACTTCATTCCAGAAATCCAGCTGGGAACATATGACTCAATTAGCAATTTATAATAACCTGTGTTGGTAATTATTTATTTAGGCTGCAGATATTAGTTTTCTTATTATATACATATAATATATATTATCCTCAAGGCCATTATTGAAATATATTGTCAATAAACATCTCTACTTTGTTTTACAACTGTGATTAAATAATTGTTTTGTCTGGTTCATGACCATTTCTTCCTTGTCGAGGTAAAGAGAGCGAGCGAGTTACATTTTATCTCTAAACTGCAGGATGTGTGTCAGACTGAGACATCTGTATAAAGTCTATGAGCAGAGACAGACAGCGAGGGCTGGAAAGCACCAAGAGAAGGAAGAGTGGAAAGTGAAAGGAGGAGGGAGACAGGAAGAAGTGAAAAGAGAGTTAGAAAGAGAGTGAGGGACGGACAGAGAGGACAGCGACTGTCTCACAGAACGATCTGCTTGACTCTTGAGGGAGAGCTGTGTAAGATCCCTGTTTAAGAGAAGGATAAATCCTGGTTATGTAACTAATCCTGATTTAAAACGAGAGTGACACTGGGTCAGTGAGTCGGGAAGACTGGTGCAGGCTGAGATGGTTCTGCTGCTGCACAGCGCTCAGACTTATGCTGCGATATATTAAAGTCACAAGTTCAAGACTGTTATGATGCAAACAGATTCCTGTTCACCGGTTGCTCCTTTTTCACCCAGAATGAGTCTTTACAACCTGAACTCACCTCAGATTCTGAGGACAGTTCTCTTTTTTTACTGTTTACTGTATTTGCTTTTATTAGTGTTACAAACCTAAAGTTACTTATTTTCTACACTATTGACCATCATACATACAAACAGTGAACGTTGCCTAGGTGACAACAAAGGCAGGCGCAGTTAAAACTGTTTTCATTAACAACTTGTATTCATGAACATTTATTTAATGGCAACTATTTTCTAAACCTAACACTAATTTATTTACAATTTTTGTTTTTCCACAATCCCTCTAATTTAATCCCTCTAGTTTAATGATAATTAATGATAATTTCTGGTCTCTTTAATGTTGGCTCGATGATTTTTACGCACTTACACCTAAAGCAACATTGACATTTAAAGGTTTTATATCAGAGACTTTCATTATGTCAATCTGGAAATATGTAAAAGTGGAGCCACAATGTTTGACCAATTATACATGGAGTTAGACATTTTTGTCCGTGCAAACTAAAACTGAACATCACCAGTTCTTCATTGTAACAGTGATGGATTTGTTAACTTTCTCTCTTCATCACTACTCTTCATCCTTCACCTCTTGCCTCTGCCTTGCATAAAACACCAATAAAGATCTACCCCTCTCTTTCCTGCCTGTCTCAAATCCTCTGCTCCCAGAGATCCCACAGCTCTTCTGCAGGACGGCTCATTTGTTAACAGCATGGACCCAGATATGGTGTTGATTACATGACTCAGACTCGTACAGTTGAGCTGTAATAAGTCCACATACTCAGGGGAACACACAAATAGACACACATCTTCATGAGTATGATTTCTACAAACAGGGTGTGTGTCTGTGTCAATGTGGATTTTCCTTTACTGACATGAACTAATCTCGAAAAAAGGAAAAACATCAAAGAAAACAATAAACCAGGTCCACTCCCTTATTATGTGCTTTGCTTGAAGCAGGTGATGGTGCTACGCCACCTACAGCCTATAATGAGAACTTTAGCATGAAGCCCAGCCAGCAGAGACACAAGCAGTCAAGACAGACAGACCGACAGACCGACAGACCGACAGACCGACAGACCGACAGACCGACAGACAGAAAGACAGATCGACTGATCAGAGTTTCAGTCTGAACACGTTATTTAGAGATAAAGCTGCTCTAGGGGAAGAAACTAACAACTAAATTAAACTTTTACAGGCACAATGCCGGATGTTTTCTGTTCAATTAAATTTAGAGAGCAATCACCATAAATACCTATAAATCTAAGGCTATGATTGATGGAACAATCTGTGGATTTAAAAAGAATGACAGAACTAGTTGCTATGGAAAATGTAAACAATTTATAAACTTCATTTATATGCCTTGAGAAATTGAGGTTTTTCAAGTTCAGTTGCAGATTTCCTGGAGCTAGAAACCTGCAGACTCAATTTAACTCGACTCGAATACATTTCTTCCTGTTGAGAAGCTTCACCACAGATAAAAGTATGTATAACTCAACTCCAACCTGCAACAGACAGACAATGAGGAGCAGAGGGGGTGATGATGGACTAGCAAGCAGACAGACAGACAGACAGACAGTAGCAGCCAAGAACATGGGAAAGGAAGACTTACTAACTGTTTTTGTCCCCTGTGGGAGGGTGCAGCCCGACATGGACTTGTTTGAGCCCTGACGTTTAGTAGGGTCAAGAGTGACCCTAGGAGCAGAGAGGAAGAAGAGGAGATGAAGAGAGGAATGGTAAAATAACAGCAGAGTCCGAGACATTGAATGAAAGATTAAAGCCAGTGAGAAGGAGGGGAACACGACATTGTGATGAATGACAGAAAGAAGCACAGGTAGAGGAGGAAGAGAAGAACAAATCAAACTGTGTGAACTGTAGTTCAGGAAAAAGGAGGATAGAAGATCGGCTGGTGACCGGCAAGGAAAAGCAAAACTGGTTAAAGAATCAAACAATCAAATAAACAAACAAACAGATAAAGCAACAAGAAGCAGCCAAGAAGAACCGACTGTGAGAGACAACTTTATGTCACCTGATCTGCAGACCTGGGTCTAACAGCTTTCAGAATTTATCACCAAAGGATTTAGTCTTGATGACAGAAACTGAAGAGTTCAAGTTACAGGGGAACGTTTGAAGTGTTAAACTGTGGAGTGTCTGTCTAGTGGAGGCAAGCAGTGAGCCGCCATAGCTTCCAGTAAACCGTGTGGTTTCCACTGCCAGATTACCACTCAGGGCTCTATTTTAACGATCTAAACTCATGGTCTAACGCCCGTGATGCAAATGCCTTTAGGAAGTGTACAAATCCACGTTTGCTGGTTTAATGATAGGAATGATAGGAAAAAGGTCACTGCAGCACACACATGACTTTAAAGAGTTGTACTTAGTCTGTTAATTATCATGGATGAGTTCATGGGTCAGAGAATCAAAGAGCCATCTCCTATTTCGAGAGTGAGGATTTAGATGCACGTGATTATCTTTAAAATTAGCCTTAACATGCCAACAGTCTCCTTTACCACACCTCATTTTAATACAAAGAGCTCAGATGGCTGCAAATATATTTGTTTGAATAATGTGGACACTGGACAGGAGAGTGATGCCAGATCAGTCTGAGACTAGAACAGACAGGCTGCTTTCTGCTGGGTGTCAGATTTGTTAAATTTAACTCTCTGTTAAAAACAATATAGTTTTGTAGTCAATAACTTTGTCTTTATTGTTTCTGAGAGAAACCACATGAAGGACACCACCTGTAGTTTGATACAGTTTTATTTCCTGTTTCCTCATACTGGTATTAAATACAGCTGCTGGTTGACACAATACAAATAAAACTATTAGACCCAGGTCTGAGATGAATAACAGAGTCTGACGGCTCTAAAAAGCTTTAAATTAGAGAAGGAATCCTGGTAGGTTAGTACTTGTTAGTGAAGAGACGTGAGAGGCAGCAAGTTTAGCTAAATGTTACAAACCTGTTAACTTACAATCTGCCATCACTCAACAACATTGCATGATTTGGGATAAAAAATAATTTATAGTAACAAATACCCCTTGACAATACTTGCAAAGGTTTGAATGAGCCATGAACTGTTAAACTTAATATATCATCAGTTGCATCCTCTTTCTTTTTTACCTTCAGTCTTCTATAAACAAAAAACTAAACGCGTTTATTTTCATGCTAATCTATCAACTGTGGCCATGAAGAAACATTTCATTAATTTCTTCCCGACTTCTCCCCTTACCTGCGGGTCAACCTGGAGGTGAGTTTGCTGAGCAGGTTGCCTGTGGCCCGGGTCCTGGCATGGGGGATTGGGCTGGCATCGTGGGATGGCGTTGGGGACGCTGGGGGAGCATGAGAGGGAGGACGACGGTCCCTGATCTGCCCTCCGTGGAAAGTGCTCCTTACCGTGGATCCCCTGGAGAGGCGGGAGGAGGGTGTTGAGGATGAAGAGGAGGCCCCAGAGGTGCCAGCGATGCTGTGGGTAGAGGGGGAGGCAGGGGGAAGGCGATGGGATAAGGTACTGGTTTGTTGAAGAGGGTGGGTGGGGAGAGAGGAAAGGGAGAGAAACAGAGAGTGGTTAGTTACAAGCAAAATAATTTGAATTCTGCAAATGCAAGAACTGGGCAGGAATCGTACACATGTGACTAAAGATATTCAATGTGACATTTTCCAAAACGTCCCAGTTTTTTATTTTTCTGATCCACAGAAAAGAATGAATTCAACTTTTGGAACTTTCCTTCCACTCAGTTTCTTGGTCATCAGTGTAAAGTATTTTGGGAGTTATCCTACCATAAAACAAACAAACAACTTCTTTGGCAGAGATTAAAAATGTTTAAACAGAATAAAGACACAACTTCAGAAGAAGGGTGCTCTTCTGATTAATTATGCCACTTTAATATGTCTCTTAATTGTGGTGGGTATGATCAGGAAAAAAAACACATTTAGCTAAATGGTCTATGTTTCTGTGTGTATAAAGAATTGTGATATTTGATTTTAAGATTATATTACTTTAATGGTCTGAAACTGGATTTATTTAAGATGTATTTCAAGCAGCAGGAACACAATAAAAAGGAAACGTAAGAGTTGATCCTCACAACATGAGCACCAGTTCTCTTCAAATCCTTGATAAACTGACTCTAAATATTCTCTCTCAACCCACTGAGCTCTCTCCTTTTCCTGCATGCCCTCCTACCTCTCGTCCAGTCCTGTTCTCTTCACCCAACACTCACATTTACCTCTGCATGCACGCACAAACACACGCACAAATGCACACACAAACGCACACACAAACGCCTCTGACCCCGACTCTCCGGCTGGTGGCCTGAGGCTGCTTTCCATAATGCTCCAGATAACACCAACACACAGGGTTAGAGTGGGGCAGACCATTAGATGGGTTAAGTTGAAGCACAGCCGCTGCAGAGCAAAATCATTTAATGTCAAGAGTGAACGAGCTGCCTGCTGCAGTCCCACCTCCAAACACTATACCCCCCCACCCAAAAAGTTTGAGTCTGTAATCAGAGGGAGGAGAAGAGAACAGAGGGGAAGATGAAGCAGAGAGTGGAAAACATGGTCGAGAAAAGAAGTGACTGAACTTGTTCAAAAGTGTAGAGAGGGTGAGAAAAATGAGTGATGTTCAAGATCTTTCAGAGAACTCGTCACATTTTATATAATCAATATCACCACTATGATGCTCAGAACTGTCATGTAAATTATTATCAAACACTAACTCTGCACGTGTGTGAGTGTGTGTCCATGCACGTGTTTGTCGCCTCAACCACACTGGCTTAGCATCACATTGACAAGGCCCTCTGGGGAAACTAGAGGGTTTCACTGGCCCAGTGCCAGACGCCACTTCACCCTGCTGCTCTCTAATGTTCACCGTCCTCTTTTCTACCACCTGTTGCATCACAAGATGGATTTTTTTGAAATCCTTTTGTTCATATTCTATTTTTTTTTACCTTCAATTGAGTTTTACTGTGTATTTATAAACTCTCTTGGTCTATTCAATTCACCATCGACCTGATGTTTCTCCTGCCCCCGCCCCCCCCCCCGCCGATCTGTGTAGGAAAATGTTACTGGAGGTCAGACAGCAGAAAGTAAGAGACTGACCAAGCAAGGGAAGGGAAGGGGGGGTATGCAATGGTTTGAAACTGACAAGCAGACAACCATCTGTCACAACAACAGACCAGATCATACTGGGCACATAAACACTCACACAAGCCCACTCATGCAGAGTTTAAGCCCTTGAGATGCTTTCTAGGCTCTGTGTAATAAAAGAGAAGCCATGTGCAACCAGTCTTTATAAACCAGCATGAAATAATAAACTGTAGTCTCTATAAAAATGAATATATTTCCAAAATTCTCATATTTTCCAAGTGCGCCCCATTGTTGTTTTTTTCATTGCTTAACAGCCAATGATTCCAGACAGGTAACTAACTGGTGGTGATGTGTTTTTCTTTCAGCACAGGTACAGAGCTTGGGTTGGTGTCCTCAAACATGCAAAATACTATGAAAGATGCCACTGACCAAACAAGCCTTCTGTTGAGATTTGTCGTGAAACCATCATTAAGATAATTAAGGGATAATTAGGGACACAGACTGTGCACCTCTCACCTGTTTTCTTTGCCGTTTTGCAGCAGTGTCTGTCTGTCAGTGCTGGATCGGTCCGTACAGACGTATGTGTTTCTTCGAGTCATGGCACTAGCAGGGACGTTATTCTGGAGAAAAGAATCAGAAACTATGATTATGATTTACTTGAAAACACTGACTTCCCTGTTGTGAGTTCTGCTGCACAGAACATTGACTTTAACTTTTCACATTCCCTCATTTTCCTCTCTTAATAATACAACACCCACAATCTCTGTTCTCTCCTAAAATAATCTAGGGTTTGTTATTTATCTCAAGCTTTGAAAATATTTTTCAGCTTTTCTCTAATCTTGGGCAGATCTTAATATTTGGAGTCTTCATAATATCTGTGTCAGTGTAGCCTCAGTGTGCTGTAATCCGAGGAAATGGGATTAGGACAAGGAGGATCTGCGCCATCTGTACACTGGATGATTAATCACACCCATAGAATACTGACCGTGGTTGAGTTCACCTCCTTACGCCGGTCAGGTATCTCTGCCTTATTTGGGTTGTGAGCAGAGCTGACCATGGGACTAGAGGGGGTGGGGGTGCTACGGGAGCTGACGGTATTGGTGGTCGGCTTGCGTATTGAGAGTCGCTCCTCTTTGACTGCCGCCCCTTCACCGACACCACTGGGACTCCGCTTTGGGAGCGTGGATCCTGGAACCGCTGGACCACCTGAGAGGAAAGGACTTCTTAGTCGCCAAGATTTCACAAATCAAACTCATCATGCTAAATCTCTCTATGTAATTTGCATTACAGAAGTCAGAATGTCGTCTCTGGCGGTGGTACGTCGAGGCGCTGCGCTGTGGCTTGTGGCCAGAGGATGTAGAAGGTGCACCAGAGGAGGAAGAGGAAGTGGAGTGTTTGCTGGTTCCGTTGGTGATGGTGCCGGGCCGCACTCGAGCGAGACTCAGACTGCTGCCCGTCCGAGACTCACTGCCATCAACCTGAGATAAAGACAGACAGACATAGATGGAAGAGTAAAAACTACAGCATAAATAGATCCAGGTATAATTTTCGATATTTTCTCAATGCAACACACCAGGATTATATCCAAAAGTTGTCAGCCCAACAAGTAATTCATATAAGTGATCTGATTACAGAAGATGTAAAAACAAACAACTACACTCACCTCAGTCTTGCGTCCCAGCAGCAGGTATGTGGCGGTGACCTCATTGTATTTCTGACTAGACAGAGACTCTCTGATCTCGTCCCTGGTGAAGCCCATCCCCACCATCACATCTGGAACCAGACCGATGACATTTGAAACAGCTATTTAACGGTTTGCTCAGCAAGTTACAAGTGACACAGGCGGAGCCTCTTATTCACTCAAATGTAAGGGTTCAACCACAGTGTCCTTCTTTGGGTGAACATGAGGAAAACTGGATTCATACAGGACCTGTTCAACACAACTGCAGCATCAAGTCAGATTTAGATTTAAGGTGAATAAAATTAGAGAGTCACAAAGATTTTGAAGCCAAACCGCCAAATCTACAATGGAGGCTGTTGAACATGTCCTTCTAGGGATCATTTGTCCTGAAGCTGTAACGCCTGCTGACAGGACCCTCACAGTCAGAGTTCTCCCTCACCGGACATTTCTATTATTTATGGTCTTTTATAAATAAATGGTAGAGGTGTGCGTTGCTCACCAATGCGACCGTTATCATTTAAGTCCTCCACAGGCTCTCCATGGGGCTTCAGCTCCTCGCAGTCAAACCCGACGTTGATCCATTTATCTTTCATAATTTGCTGGTGAGGAAAGAGAAGAAGAGAAAGAAGCATAAATAAATACAGTATAAACACAGTTTGTTATTTACTTAATTTCCTGATTCATCTACTGAATATGCCTTTGCTCATTTTGTGTTTGAAAGTATTATTGGAGTCTATGTGTGTACGAGTCTCCTGGTGGCTTTGTTGATTCACATCTCACCTCCAGCGAGCAGCGCTTGGTCGGGTTCAGGACCAGGAAGCGGCGCAGGATGCCCTCGCAGTCGGTGGACATGTAGAAGGGAACGCGGTATTTCCCCCTCAAAACACGCTCTCGCAGCTCCTGAACACAACACACGCACACGTACAGAGAGAGTTTCAACTTGAGAGACACTGAATCTGTCAAATTATTAATGATATTAAAATCATATATGATAAATAAAACAATGTGGTTGGATAATATCAGAGTTTAAGTTTAAGAACGTTAAGTTGACTGTATTTTAAATAAATCTTGTACATAGTTTTTCTTCTGTATCATCAAAACCAAGGTATTTATAAAAAAAATTCTTCCAAAATCCCTACAAGGGAGATTTAGTACAATGTAACGTGACATCAAGTTGAGCCAACACAGTCTGTACGTAACCCACCTTTAGATTCTGTCCATCAAAGGGCAATGACCCACTGACCAGCGTGTACAGGATGACGCCCAGGCTCCAGATGTCCACCTCTGGACCGTCGTACTTCTTACCCTGGAAGAGCTCTGGGGCGGCGTAGGGCGGGGAACCGCAGAACGTGTCCAGTTTACTGCCTGCAGTGAACTCGTTACTGAAGCCAAAGTCGGCTATTTTAATGTTGGAATCTGCGTCCAACAGCAAGTTCTCCGCCTGCAGGAAACAACACAGATTGTGAAACACATGACAAAGCAGGAAAACTACAATCGTGTGTTTTTACTGAAAAGCTTGCTTTAGGCCCCAAGCTTCTTTCAGTGCTGTCAAACAGGTTTTATCTACATCATCTTATTAAGTAATATTTGACAAAGTAATACAGGCAGTCAGACATTAAGTTTCAAATGGGCCTTAAATATAAGAGAGTTTATGAGCCATTTTCATTCTTTCTCTTATATCTTCACCTCTGTCTATTTGTTTGTTGGTTGGTTGGTTGATTTGTTTGCAGAATTAGGCAACAACTATTTGATGGATTACATGAAACCTGGTGGCAGGATGCAGTCTGAGTCAGTGAAGAACCCATTCACTTTTGGGCTTTGCTCCAGCTCAGAGGCTGGACGAGGACTTTTATTTCACTTTCTTTAACATTGTGAGATAGGGATGTTTTAACTACTTCCAATCTAGAAATTTCTATTCAGATGAATATTCTCTATGAATGAGTGAAACGTGGTGCAGCTTGATAGATTGTAAGGTGACTGTGGCAGTGGTATGTGCTCTACTGAGTGACACTCTATTTAACTGTTTAAATACCTTCAAGTCTCTGTGAACAATTTTCTTCAGGTGACAGTAGTGAACTGCTGACACAATCTGAGGAGAGAGGAAGAAAGAAAAGACATCAATCAAGAGCAGACAATCCCACATTATATTTGTACTGTCAATGGAAGCTACATTTACACGTCTCCTTTACCAATAATATCAACACTTTACAATTTAAAAAGGGAAAAACTGAAATTCTTACTGTGTGATAAATGCGACTGTTGATTATTTTATTTAGTCTGAATTAAATCAGTGTTTGTTTAAAATTCAGATTTCATGATGACTATATGTTGCTTCCTGTTCTCTCTTCTTAATTGGCACAGACATTATTTTGCTCCGCTCAGTTTGTCAATCTCCTCTGTTACAGAAAACACACAACCCCCTGAGCGTAAAGTCTGCTGACATTTGGTTTTCAGCCCGGATGTGCCTGCAGGTTTCCTGACACCTATTTCCCACTGATCCAATGAGAATCTTAGCCGAGCTGTTCATGGATGAGCAGACAGATGTTTTACCCACCTGTCTGAACTTAGCTCTGGCCTCTTTCTCCTTCATTCTGCCATGAGCCACGAGGTAGTCGAACACTTCGCCTGGAAGAAAAACACAATGAAGTCACGCTGCAGTTTGGGCTGACATGAGTTTCTAACTAATCAGATAGTACTAGTTCGACAAATCATCTGAAAAAAATGTATCCGTCTTGCAACTGCATAGGGATATGTCCTCACATGTTTGTTCTTTGTTAAAAATACTTTTGACCTCCTTGAGTAAATATCGGAAAATATCTATCAGCCAAAAACGCCCAAACTGCTTCACTTCACTTATCCTAAACACTAAAATCATCTCAAAGTTTCCAATGCTTTTTATGTGTAAGCGGTGTGTATGTGTGTGTGTGTGTCTGTGTAACATTGCATTCTAAAGATCCTAAAAGGTAAAACAGGCTGAGGTGGAGTTGAACAGAGCAGCCTCTGAGCTGTTGCGTCCTTATTAGGTATTAGACAGAGATTACTCAACATACAGAGGGAGAGAGCAGCGAAGAGGGATTAATGGAGAAGATGAGGGAGACAAATTAAGAGAAAGCAGAAAAATTAAAAGAGTGCAAGATGAAAAGAAAGCATAAAGAAAACAGGGAGAATACAGACCAGGAATAAAGAGACAGACATGAGGCCTCACTCCTGAAAAGACAGACTAAGGAGTTGGATTTGACTGTTGATCTAATGAGCTGTGTTAAGTCAAGGTAAGGAATCTAATTGGCACCATAATCCCCAATACTTTTAGACACCGTCTTGATGGTGGAGACGCTACTCACCTCCGCTGGCGTACTCCATGATCAGGTAGAGTGTCTTCTCCGTCTCAATCACCTCAAACAGCTGCACTGTAACACAACGACGAAGACATGTTAACACAGAGGTCAGCATGGACACACACACACACACACAGGATAGTTCTCTGTGTCGAAACTCACCTATGTTAGGATGGTTGAGAGTCTTCATGATGCGTACCTCTCGAAACAGCTGGAAAAATATGAGATCATGATTCGTCAGACATCCAATTTAAAGAAGAAACAGATTTTGGTAGATTTTCATTTGAAGCTATGTTTTTCCACATATGAGCTGTGTGATGACATCATGATATGGAGAAATTTTAAAAATCAAAAAGCATCCGAGTCAGTTTCAAGGCATGTCAAGACTCTTTTCTTGAGTTTCTTCCACATTCATCTCAAATGTGTATTCTTCATCCATCAAATTGATTGTTCTTCAGCTAATTTACCGTACAGTTCACAGCTGGTATATAGACAACATCCCCTCTTCATCCATCATATCCTTCCAAACACATCCATGTTTTCCTTCACACTTAGTTTTCCGACCACCTCGAGATCACCCAAGGAAGCTTCCCTGTAGTGTGTGGCTGACAGCAGGGTCTCCTCTCCTGGGTGTGCTCTCTCTCTCTCCCCCTCTATTTCCTCCCATTCATCACTGAGCTGCAGCCTCATCCTGCAACATCACCGCTCTGTCTGATTAAAGTAATGCGTTTGTCTGTGAACTCGATGTTAACAGATTACAGCGGCAGAGACGGGTGTATCACTGTGGAAACTAATGATGGCCGTGGAAGTTATTCACCACAGAAAGGAATGAAAATCAGAGAAATTTACTTGAAACTGTATTTAGCTCATTCATTGCACCTGTTCTACGGAGCTCTGTAAAGCAATCAGGTCATTCATCCATCATTGGTTGTATTAGTTTGGTTACTAGAGACAAAGTGAGACATTCTGACCCTGGATGGGGAAATGCAACTTGTGTGTTTGTGTGTGTGTACTTTATGTATGTGGGTGTCATTAGGAAGGATATTTGACCATTTCTTTTTTTTTGAATAACTTCTTCATAAGAGAAAAACAAGTCGCAGCAAGGAAAAACAGCAGAAGAGGGCGACCAGCTACAGAACAGGAATACAAAAGAAGGAATGCACGATGTCTTCATTCTTGTTGCCGACACTCAGATTCCCTGGGAAACACACTCCTCCCTTATCTCTACATTAGTATCTCTGTTACAATAACATTTACACTTCAATGCAATTCCCATTTATGTGTTTATGGTTACATTGTGCCTTATAAACAACAAATTTGACATTTTGACACAAACACAATCTGATATCTTAGCAAAGGCGCTAATTTGCGCTCATATTTGTCCTTGTCTCATATTTACCTTTTAAATACAGATCTAAAGCTAGCAGCTGGCTAAGTTAGCTCAGGGCAAAGACTTAAAAGACAGGAAGTGTTAAATTATTACTTTAAAAATACATATTGGTGCAAAGAGGAAGATAGAAGTGCAGACTACAGCAAATTTAGTTTAACATGTATATTAATCCTATCCACCCAGGGAGGGCCACAGTACATAAAGTTTTTCCTGTCCAACATATTCAAATTCATCACGTTTCAGACATGACAGCTGTTGCTTGTGCCCCTCCTGCAAGGAACCTTCGTTGTCACAGAGAAGTAACACTTATAGGATGACATAACTCCAGAGTCACCTGAGGCAGAGTGTGTGTGTGTATGTGTGTAGCCTTGGTGTATGTTTTGACAGATATTACAAAAGACAGATTCCAGGTACGCTATTGACCGTGAGTTAAAACACCAGAGTAGTTTGCCTATGCAAACACGCACGTTCTCCCACAAACACACACCAGTTTGTGCCAATAAAAAAGCTGACAATAATAACTGACATGTAATTAATTGCCAATTTAGATATTCTATTAATTAAGTTTTCAAAACAAAAACTGATTTACAACTCTATTATAATTGACAAATTGATCAGTAATAAAAGGCGTTTTTTGTTAAAATATACACGTATATATATTTAGAATTTATTTGAGAAAGATCCATGTTGTGTTAAAGCATTCACACCTAAAGGGAATCTGGTATCAACATTAGTTTCTATTCCACTCTGTCACTTTTCTTACCCAGTGCGTTAAAAATAGGAAGTGTCATCATCATAAAGAGACAAACAACGGCCCACTGGGAGTGTGTGTAATTGAATTAAGTGCGCGGTGCATCAGCTGTTCATCTAAGCTTTAAGAAGAATTATCAGCTAAGCCTCTTCTCCCCCTTGCTCTTTTCTACAACCATTCAGCTCCCTCTTTCTCTCACTCTCTCCTAAGTTGTCATTCATTTTTTTCTGCCTTCATGGTCAAAACTGGGGCCACAGTATTTATTGTGATAAAAAATAATGACCAGGAATTTTTCCAAATGGTTGAAAAGAGACCGAAGAACCAGAAACCTCAGCAGCTGGCCAGGAAATTGTTGAGTCACTGGTATTGATCACAAATCCTTTCAATCCTCAGCTCATATTGATTTAATGTTGTGCTTGTGATGTGTCTTATTGCACTTTTCCGCTGCACTGCAAACAAAGACATCAGATCCATTTGTTCGCAGAGCCAAGAGAATGTCTTCCCTCTCTCGCCTCCTCATGTTTATCCTCTCTTCAATCACTTGTTTCTCTTACATAGCCCCGAGTCACCATCGCCATGCCAACCCAGGTATTAATCCCTAGGCCTGAATCTCCTGCACTTGGGGGGGGGGGCTCATGGAGCGGCAGGCACATGGCAGGCGCTGCACATGCAGAGCTTCTGTAAAGTGTGGTCCTCGCATCTCTAAAATGCTGTTTTGGGGTTTTACAATATTTACATTTAATACTCTCATGTTGTCATGTTTTTCGTTCAGGCAGCATCAATCAACTTCCGAGCCTTAACATGCTCCTTGTCTCTGTGGGAACGAATAATTGATCAACCGCTAAGTCACAGCTCTTACTGCTTTCCTACAAGGATTTACAAAAAAAGACTTAACTGATTAGGACCTTTTTTCTCCTCCACTTTTCTGGTTCTGTTTGATTCATGTGTCTGGCCTATCAGTCTGCTGACCTTTGACCTGTTTGTCCTGCCCTTATCCTCGTTCACACACAAAAACTCACAAAAAGAAAGGGAGGGAGCGAGAGAGCGAGTTGGAGCATGAAGAAAACAAAGATGTTGAAATTGGGAAATGAGGAACTGATAATGCTTGTTTTGCTCACATCTAAACATCTTCACTGCACGACACACAGTCTAACACACGACAGTACTTCCACTTATCAGTCGCAGCCAATCACAAGACCAGAGGAATCCAGATGAAAAAAGAGAGGAAGAGAGAGAAAGACAAAGAAGGACAGAATGAGAGGGTTGAATGAATACACAGGCCCCTCTCTCTCTATTCTAACGTCAAAGTACTCCTTGTGAATAACCCTCTGTTTGTGTGTGTTTGAGTGTGTGTCTGTGCATGCGTCTATGTGATCTATAAATGAGACAGTCCCGCTCTAGATCACTGACTACAGTTAGATGAACCATTTTATCTCTCCTCAGTCAATATGAGAACGATGGATGGCAAAACTTTTTCTGTTGTGTTTACTGTTGGGCAGACTCTGGCTCCCATCTCTGGGACATTATGTTTTTGTACAACGAGAGGAAGTGCAAACGCATCATCCATTTTTATATCCAGTTGGTTTCTGTGCAGAAGGAGACCTTGAAATAAAACACCAAGACTTTCAACTGAGTCTTCAAGAAGTTACTGAAGATAGATAGATGCTCTGATGGCATTTTGTGCTTATTCCACCATTAAGGAATCACTTCACTGTGTCTGCCATGTGTGCAATGCCTGAGAATGAGCTTCAGCTCTATGATGGAGTTCAAGTAGATGGCTGCGGACCCAGAACTCACTCTGTTGGCCAGCATTCGTAATTTGACTTGAGGCAAGTCGATGAGCACGAACTGTTTCAGGATTGAAAACCAGCTGCAGTGTCACCTTCTGGTCCACCTGTAAGTTTCACTGTGTTTGAAGGGTTTCCTGGCAGAAGGGCATTACAGCAGTTAATAAGAAAAATGGCCTGTACCAAGTTTTTAGTCGTGTACCAAGGAAAACAGTTCCAGTGGGAGTCTTCACAACAAAATGAGAAACATTCTGAGGAGTGAACCACATCAACACATGCAGATGCTTCTCTCGAGCAGAGTTAAAGGCAAACAGCAATGAGGCAAACTGTCAGTGTCCTGTCCACAGTTTGAGAGACTCTAATGAGCAACATTACTCACGGCGTTGCCTCTTGCTCTTTAACTTGTCACTCTGGAACATTTGAATAGACTTTTGACCCCGCTCCTCCTTTTGTTGCCTGTTGCTGGGAGCACTGCCCTTCTACGTTATACCAAAAAACTGACCATAATATAAACACCATCTTCCAGCGCCTCCATTCCCATAATATACAGCGGTAAGTGGAGCTCCCAGGCCTGTCAACGAGGGGCTGAATCATTAATGAGGAGTAGCTGTAGTTTAATTCTGTTTGTTGCTGGCAGTTTGACCTAGATCATTAGAGACCTGACTCAGCTCGATTAAATAAGGAGCATTATATATTAAATATATTTAATGGACGCTGACCTATCAAGGAAGAATAAGGGAGGGAGAGGAGGATTAGGGCAGGCCATTGAACGTCTCCCCTCTCCTGTTCTATTTCTGTTGTTGTGGGAAAACCTTCTGGTCCCAGTCTGTCCACCCTCTTGTCCCTTCATCCTCTAATTATTCTCTACACATTCTGGCACAATCAAAACAATGAGAAGAGCGGCCACAATATTATTATGCACAGACACCAACAGGGACAATAGCAATTCAGATAATGGCATTACGCGTGCACACAAAGGCAGGGAAGAGACCGTGTCAGGCTGTGGGGTTATCGGCCTGTTATCATTCACTTAGGCCGACACAGAGACAGAGAGAGACAGAGAGAGACAGAGAGAGACAGAGAGAGAGAGAGAGAGAGAGAGAGAGAGAGAGAGAGAGAGAGAGAGAGAGAGAGAGAGAGAGAGAGAGAGAGAGAGAGAGAGAGAGAGAGAGAGAGAGAGAGAGTTCGGCTCTGTATCTCGTCTTTCTCAGGGTCCCTGCTTCTGTGCCAAGGCCCCCATCACACCCCCACCCCGCCCGAGCCTTTTGTTTGCCTGTCTGGAATTCAGCTCCTGGCTGAAAGGGGCCTGGGTGAGGGGGAAAAAACACACTTTATAGCATCAGACGGTGGCCCAAACACTGTCCTGCCTGCACACACACACACCCATACATTTCACTTTTTCTGCACACCACGGCATGGTTGGCTGCAATATTGTCAAGTGCTCAAAGTACCACCAGGCTTTGATGGGGCCCCACATATTCTGGCAGATTGTCCAAAAACACACACGGCAGGGGAATTGTGCACAACACAACCCCACTCGATCCTCTGTGCCGCTTTGAAAGTTCAGGAAAACCGGAGCGAGAGACTGACAAAAACCTGCAAAGAGATTTAACTGCAATTCAGTGGATATAAAGGTTTTCTGTCAAACATACAATTTTAATGCGTATCTACCTCTTCCACTAAATTAATCTCTGAGTCTGACATTCAAATTTCAAACCCTGCTCATAAACACCTTTAAAACTGTAAAATCAATCTTTTCCAAGACAACAATTAACGGTTTATATAAAGTGTAGCTTTTCAATTTGCTAAATTGCTTAGCATTGGCAAAGATTTACACTCTACCAACTGAGAGATGATAATAGTGTTTCCACTGTAACAACACTTCACCATATCACTGTCTCTTAGGACCACTTAGAACGTAGGCAGATGTTTTGGATTTGCATTGGACTTATGATAATGACTTATGCATATATCATGAAATGACAAACATCTACTGAAATAACTCAATTACATGTTAAACCTTCTCACTTTGGGTGCATACTATATATATATATGTATTATATTGAAATGTTTTGGACTTTTGTTATATTGTGCTAATTAGTGATATTATTATTAACACCCAGTCTTATTATCCACTATTGCACGACTACATACAGCTGCACTGGAAACAGATTTATGTCAAGGCCAGATTCCTTCTTCAACCTGCTGCTGATCAGCCTGGTACTCGGGTAAAGAAGGGAGTTTGCACGGTGGCACTTTGACAGAACTGTCTATTCTAAAAAAATTGAGAACTTTTTTGAAAGTGCAAAAACGGACAGTCCCTAAATCCCGGAAATGGTTCTAAGAGAACAGATGTAAGAGGGTACAGCTGTGATTACAGTATAGCAACATATCGCCTGGGGAGAAAGGAGAGAAAGTGGGACATGCAGTTAAACTAAAGAGAACGAAGGTAGTGGGGCGTAAAGCTACTGTACAGAGAAGTTGACAGAATATAGACTGAGGCATAACAGACAGTGTGAAAGAGTCAAAGAGGAATTATAGAGATGCCCCTTTTTATTTCAACCACAAATTATTTTGACTAAGTGAGAAAGATTTAATCAATCAGGCCATTACAGTCTGCACATTTAGTCTGTGTAATTATTATTTACACTCTTATAATATAAGTATATAAAAAATATTAGAAATAGATCATATTAGAGATTAATCCAAAAAAAGATCATGTACAACAAATCCTTTGCAGATTCACTCAGTGGACGCTGTCACCTTGCAGTGTTAGAGTGTCACTGACGACAAAATGCTGACAGAACAGGACACAACTGGCCTGCCCAACCCTGACCACTGCAGAACGCACACGTACGAGCACGAGCCCTGTAAAAACCAAGGTCTTAACTGACAGATTCAGGCAAATGAATCTCACAGATGCTTATCAGCATAGGAAAGTCTCTGTTTCCCACAAAGCAACACAAAGGGACACACATCCACCTATCACCTCAGTTTCACCGCTGTCAGTAGTTTATTAGGCGGTGATAACACTGACACAGTCTCAACTGTGGTTAGTGACATGATGATGGTTCTTTATAAAATAAGTTTTGTCCCGGTGTATTCTAAGAAACAAAACTAGAGTCTTCAGTTGATTCAGTCTGTAAACTGATGACAATGAACACTTCCTCTGTAAACACTGGGTCTTTTTCTATGATAAGTATAATTCTCTTGTTTTAATAAGTTCCATTTTAGAAATGTTATTCAAGATATAAACCTGTCAATCTTTCAAATCTGCTTCATGTTAACAGGTGAACATTCCATTAATGACAGAGCAGTAAACAGTGCAACGTTCCCAGCTTGAAAACAGGCTGCAGGCCTGCGGCAAAGTTTCTCGATCAATTTTGTGTCATTAGATCGCTCTCAACAAACACATGCATCACACGTGCACGCCCAAACATCCACAGCGGGCCAAGTACACACAGGAGAGAGCCTAATCTCATTAAGCCGTGAGCGCAATACACAGTTAATACAGGATCCCTAGATGTCACTAGACATGCATACAGTGACGCACATTACTCCTTTGACCTGGTTAGTTCCAGTGGACTCAGTGGTTATATTATACTGATGCAAAGTAAAAGTCAATGACTCAGGGACTGAGTGAAACTCTATCGAGTTTAAATCTTCCATTTAGGTCAATTTTATTTATAAAGCACATTTAAAACTACTTGGTTGACCAAAGTATAAGGTACAACAAGAAGACCCCAAAACAAAATCAGCTGGGATAAAAAAACGTTTTCTACTCGAAGAGAATGCCAAGAAGAGCAGATGTGTTTTTAGTAAGGATTTGAAGTGAGCTAGAGAGGGCCAGATCTAATGTGGAGTGCTAAGTTGTTCCACAGGCTGCTGTAAGCTACTGCAAAGGCACAATCACCTCTGGTTATGAGCCTCGTTTTAGTTAGGTCCAGGAGGAGCTGAGCTGCTGATCTCAGTTTTCTAACCGTGTGTGCAGTCCACTTCTAAAACATTAAGTTTCACATAACAACCACTAGGTCAAAGTTCATACAAGAGTCATCTGAGCCAAAGCATCACAAGATGTTATTGAGCTCAATGACTGCTCCTGATGCAACACCAAGGCAAACAAACACTTACAACAGCAGACTCGCTGACTGTTGAATCTTTAAGATAAAAGCACAAAGGGCTGATACAGGGTTCACAAGAAAGAAAGTAAAGAAATCAAAAGTGGGCAATTCGTTTCTGCTTTACGAAAATGAGGGCGCATGAGTGTGATATACATAAGCTGAGTTCCACCCGGATGTTTATGAAAACATCTTTACATGTGTATGTGTGTTTTCTGGTTCTGTACCATTCTGAATTCAGTGTTTAGTTTGAAATAAAAACACCTGCACACAAACATTTCACTCACCTTCTGGAGGCTGGTTGGGTTGAGTTGTGTTTTATCGATGATCTTAATTGCAACCTGTTAGGAAAAAAAACAGATAAAGAAATTAACAATAAGAATCTTGCAGAGAAAATATGTTAATCACACACGCTCAAGCACAACTGATCGATTCAAATAAGAAAACATCTGATATTGAAAATTGACTTTATACCACTAATTTATCCAAATTTTTGTTTAATCTCTAATTTAATTTTTTATGAACCACCACAGTTTCTTAACTTTATAAAGCTGTCTATGTTTATCAGAGCTGCTGAGCAATGTTTACTGGAGAGCAGCTTCTTCACTATAAGCACAATGGATTTCAATGAAACAACAAATGTGTTATAGCCCTTATTCAACATTACATTGGAGGGGGAATAAACAAGCAAATTAAAAAGCATGTAGTAAAAACAATGAAATCTAAACCAGGGCTTCATAAGAGGCTTAACAACATGTGGTGGCCTGATCAAACACTGCGTCAGACTGCCACGTTAAACCACCAGTACATGACTGACTCCTTTACGTGGGTGGAGAGAGCGGCTCTCACATGATCGAGCCAGCGGCAGAAAAGAACTTTCTCATGAGCCTGATGGAAATATCAACAGCTAATGTAGGTCATGGATTTTACAGGAAAAATTAATACAGTGTACTTAAACAAAACAGACATAGACCTACACAATAAAACACAACTGTCTCTCTTCAAGGGTCTAAGGCTTTGATTTTGCCGGGAGATGAGACCGTACCGTCTGACTGTAAAACGGTAACAGAAGGTGCTTTGAACTTGTGGGAGAGCACTTTAAAAATGCATCTGTTGGCTGAGTCACAGGGTTTGCTTCTTTCCTTATTCTCTTCCGATTCCCCTGGAGTCTGCTTCAGCTAATGGAGGAGGCTTGGTTTATGGCCTATACTCCAACCACCCACCAGGGGGAGGTCAAGTTGGGTTGGCATCACTTTTGGGGGGCTTACAGTCAATCTTTAAATCCAGTTTATGGTTCCAACAGTCATAACTTTATTGACACTAACACCATCTTCTACCGTCTTGTTTCTTTGAACTCACCTCTTTGCCGGTTAGTATGTGCCGGGCCAGTTTGACCTTGGCAAAGTTACCCTTGCCAATAGTTTTGAGCAGCCGGTAGTTTCCGATGTGCGGCTGCTCGTCTGAACACAAAGCGATGGAGTTACGACATCTGGCCCCAAGTGAGCGGCTTGACCAGCCAGTTCCCTTCTCTGAGCGGCTGGCCGACAGGGAGGCATGCTGGGGAGAGAGAAACACCAATCAATGTCAGTACATCCAATCACTGAATTAATACACAGCTTTGTGGCCGATCTTCATGAAGTTCAACTTTACTCCATATTGAACAATGCTGGTTTTGAGCAAGTGAAAGAAAATATAAGTCTTGATAATGCTCATAAAACATCTGAATCATAGCTGAATTAGTCAAATGTCAGATCTGGTTTGCTTTCCTTTATTTTCAATGACTGTAGTTTGAGCACGTTTAGGTTTTTCGACTGCTCAGACAATATAACAACATCACCTTCGACCATATCAATCTATTAATCCTGAAAACGCAGCTCCAATTTCTATTTGCATCAGAGGTTTCCATCCTTTTACAGATGACAAATGAGTAAAGAAAGTTTCACTGTACAAACAAACTGCCTAATCAGCATTTACGAACATCCATGGGACCAACACCGTGTGACCAACACCATGTGACCTTGACTGTGGTCCTGTAGTCATGTGACTACAACCTGGCGCCAAATATCCATAGGTGAATAGCGAGTCTGCATTCCTCACATTCATATGTGGCTGTGAGGTCACCAGTGTTTTATCTGCGGCCGGATGACGTGAGACAGGGGAACTCATCTGCCCTGAACTCCTGACACTCTGCTGATACACATGACAAGCTTTACTTTAAACCTGGAGCTGAGAACAAAAAACCTAAACGCTCACACACAGACGAAACCACACATTTTGAAATGCATCCACTGAAGTGAACTCTGTGGTGAGATCACAAGATCTTCACACAGTGCATAGTAGACACAGTCTGCAACTGTTTTAAATGATGTATTTAAAACAGATGTATTTTTATTTGAAACAGCACCAAATTGCTTACACTCATAAGTATCAGTCCCCTAAATATGTCAGATTCTTTTTATCCATATCCACAAAATATTCCATGAGAAATCAAGGGAAAGGTCTTGATCTCCCTATGTTAAATAAAGTGAAAATAATCCCTGGATACCAAACCGAATTTGAATGAATTCTTCCCTGACCTTTACCAGAGCCTTCCACCAAGTGTAAAGTAATCTATCCAGTAGATTTTGGTAATCCTGTTCACTAACAGACAAATGAGGGATGAAAACAAAACCTGCTCAGCACAGGTAACAAGGTTTTCTACACAATCCATGATGTTACATCTTCCAAAATAAAATTATTCTTTCTTCCTTCTTACCCTCTTTCAATCTCAATCCTTCCCTCACAAATAATCCACCTGTTCATGCATGTTCCTTTCCATCCACACAGAGAGGGCCAGAATCAACCTTCTTTTTCCTTTATTGTTCACATCAGGTTTCCTCACTATCTTCTTCAGTCTTTCATTTTTACCGCTTTCTATTGCCAAAATGCAAAATCAATAGGTTGACAATTTGTTGTGGTTTTGTTGTGGTAACCTGATTCAAACCAGAGACACAAACGGAAGACGTTTAGATGAATCTGATCAGTATCTGTGGAGTGTTCATCACGTAACATCAACATGGACTGAAACTGGGAATGAAGTTGTAAAGGAAACCCTGGAGCGGCTTTCCTGTCCGGAAGATCCCTGTAAGGCACTTTGTAGTGTACTGCAGCCATAAAGCAGAATATGTAGTTGTCCCAATTTATTCCACACCAATTTTCACTTTCTCCTAACCCTCCCCCCCAGTTATTCTCCCTTCTTCTCTCTCCCCTAGATTGTCCCCCATCCCCCAGACAAATCAATTTGCCTCCCTTCCCTCTCGTCTACTCTCCAGCCTGGACCCGCCCTATCTTTTGTCTAGCGCCACTATCTTTATTTTCAGCGACCTCACATCAATTTGAGCTTCATGCTGCCTTCTACCACCCCCCACCCCCAGTGCCCTATAACACCCCTCCACCCCACATACTTCTTTAAAGGAGTCGATCGATTCACCCACTCCTTCTGATTACCACGCAGTTTCATTCAAGAAGAGGCCTCTGTATGAATGTGTGAGTGCAGTTGGGAGAAGTGTGACAAGGTTTCTTGGGGCAGGCAGAGGTATTTGGGTGAAACCTCCCCCCATGCATCATTATACATGTAGGATGACATTTGGTATCAGAGATAGATGGAAGGCTGGTGGACGGTTACGTGAATGCGTTTGTGTGTGTGTGTGTGTGTGTGTATGTGTGTGTGTATCTGTGTGTGTGTGGGGATGGGGGGTGGCTCTTACTATGTAATTTGCACATTCAGCAAACAAGCTGCACCTTGTCCTTGCGAGCTGAATCCAATTCTCTGTGACGATGCCCTACACCTCAACGTTTTCTACTAACTCATTGCTCTCAGCTGCTGGTGCAGCTTGTGGGGCAGATGGAAGAGTCAAGGATGCAACTGAAGCTAGATGCGGCTAATAATGCCACAATTATTGTAAATAGTACAGTTGTCATTTAAACAACTTTCCTTCACATCTTATGTATATCTATGTAGTTTGAGCCTTTATAATTAGTCCTGATTGGATTCTGGATCAGGATACCATGATAAGTAAAATCCAAATATAGAAACTGTCACAGCAACTACTAGTCTGAAGTTTATGATGACATGTCTGCTGGGTGATGGTGATCATGTGTTAGAGAAACAGACAAAGACTGTTTCTCAATTATTTAAACAACAAGCTAAAATGGGTCAGTTACGTTTCCCACCAAAATATCTGAATTTAAGCTTGAAGCAAAATCCTTGGAAAAAGGGGAATATTAAAGTAGTTTATGTAACTGTCTCTCAAAGCTCCTGATTTTTTTATATAATATGTAATTATATTATTAACTGCTTCATCACCAGCAGATAACAAGGACTCCATCCAGACTCCCAAATATTAGGCTGTTTCCCTTAGTAACTCACCAACAAACAGATGGAGAGGTGAAAACATCCATGGTGGAGGTAGAAATAATTCTGAGATTGCAGACTCCCTAAGTACATCCATTTTGGTGCACCTGTAAATCTGAACTGTGGATTTGGAGAATTATTCCATCCCTTTCTTGTATATGTTACAACCTGATGATGGAATTAAAAGTATCTTCAAATATTAAATACATTTATTTGTAACTTTTCTCAAAGTGGATCTACAACATTCTTTTAACATCTCATTACTGAAGAGAACTAGAAAATTAAAAAGCCCTTGAGAAATATCCCGAAAATATAAGGAATCATGAGACGTCCCTTATAATGTCCAGATCCTCTTCAATATAAGAGAATAAGTGTTGGTCAAATGGTGACGTGCATGTCTGACATTCCATCACACAGTACAGCAGTTATGCTCCATCTGTGTGTGAGGGCGTCCAGCTGAATGTAAAACTCACATGAATTGAAACTCGTGAATCTAGTGACACAGCTCTTCTCTTGTGACTGTGCCTGACTTGACAGAGCATGACTCTTCATCACATTTGTTCTTCAAACTAATTAGTATCTCAGTTTACAATAATGTTCATTTAGCTGTTTGAGCATCTTCATCATCTTTGTCTGTTCTTTTCATGTTGCTTCTGTGCCACTGCTGAGCTACAGGCTTATTCTATCTTGTCATCTGCAGCCAGTAAGTGATATTCTTATGATAGTTATGTAGATTTTATTGCTTATTCTGCAACTGGACACATAAATTACTCTACATGCGAGTGTCAGTGTTGATGCTGAAAATGCAAAATGCAAATGTGATGTTCTCTTTCTTCTTTGTTCTATTATTGCTGTATTAAACGAAGCTGGGGGAGCGGCAGGCCACTGCTACGTCAACACTTGTAGTGTGACGAACAGAAACATGTTTCCAAACAATGGCCCACGCCCTGAGGGAGGTGTCTGAGTGCTGCTGCCTGGACGTACTGTGGGTCGGAGTGTGTGCGTTGATATGGTGGTGTTGTGTAAAGACCGGATATTTGACATTGGTCCCTAGCAGAGTGGTGGCATAACTTTGAACCATCCTCAACTCCTGCTAATACACACACATTGACCCACAGCATGTGCCTGGTTTCCTCTTCCTCTCTAGCTGCTGTGGCTCTCAGCCTCTCGGCCTCGTGGTCTCAGACTGGTTTGTCAGTGGCTCTGACACACAGCAGCAGACACACTGTCTCCACAACATCACAGAACACAACAAAAGAGAAAACCCTGCTGAAAATAAAAGGATGAGTTATCATTATAGCTCATTTGACTAAATTACATCTGTGCTGTTTATTCCAGTCTGTGCAAATGCTGTACTTTCACAAGTTTCGAAAATGTCACCCCCGCACAGCAGGTCCGGACTTCTGCTAAAATCTTCAAACGTCACAAACTCGTATCGACTCCTCACGTGTCAGCCATCGATCAGGAGTGTGTGAGAAGTGCAGTAGGAAGCTGCATTAACTTAACCTGCATCACTTCCTGTCCAGCAGAGAGCTGTCACAGCGATCACAGCAGGCCGGTCACATGTTGCGCTGCAACACTTAATAAGCATTTCCTGGCAGTTTGCACAAGGAATCGAGAGATGCCAGAAAAACATGTCAGTCAGTGAGCAGTGACAGACTGTCTGATTCTGTGCAGCTGGTGGAGTCCAGCAAATTTCCCTTTAATTTCTTTAAAAAGCAGAAAGCATTTAATGGCAAATACTACACTTGTTCTCGGGCAAAATGCTAACTGGTAATTAGCCACTGTGTTAAATGTTTCAGTAATGAGTATCAGTTTTTAATGGCAAAAAATCGGGTCATCAATAAAATATTTGCTGTTCTTTCATTACAGGACACTTTTTTTTTCACGACTAAGCACTTGGGGCTGGACGGGATGGCAGAGGTAGTTCAATGGCAGGAGGAACAGATGAAGGTCACCTGTCTGTCTGTGAGTTTTATAATAATTAACAGTGATAATAGAATTGGCCTTTGTTTATTTATTTCTGGCTTTTCTGCGTCTCCAGACAGAGGCAGTCGAGGATGACATGGACCATTCCTGGATGACAGGAATGGTTCTAGATTCAAACCCGGCTCACTGGTTTGTTTTTTTGAGGAACCGCAGTTGCAGAACATACTGTACCACAAAAGCTTTGTGGGGAAATTAAACTAACTTACACTGTGAGTAATTATCATAAGCTGCTCTCCAGCCCACAAAAACATAAAAATTACCAATAATTCACTTCTTCTTTTGTACTTACTGAGAACGTGTCTTTTGAGAGAATTCTTTAAATATAACAACACAGCTGCTCATCTGTCAGTGTCTGACAGACTTACAGAAACTCCTCCCAATAACCATTAATAACGAGTTTTCACCGTAAGGCCTGACTCTCTCACATTCACTGTATATTTCCCCAGGCAGGCTGAATTGTGTTGTCCTGTATAGAGACCCAATCTTAGCCTTCAGTCTCGTGTGCCAAGTACAGTTCAAGTAGCAAAGGTTCTGTATTCAAAAACTCAACATTTCAGGTACTTCACTCAAAGCAGCCTCATTCGACCCCTTGTTACACTGAGGTTAGCCGTCTTTAAATTCAACACGACTTTGAAACGGGTTCCTTGGGCCTCTCGTCACAGGATACTGGCTCTAAAACACATTGGGTTCATACTAAATCATGGTAATTGCCAGGTCAGCTCGGGTTTTTCCAAGACTTTAACAAAATCATGAAGGTCCCGCTCCTCAGCATGTTGTTTATAGCTTCCAGGACTTAAATCCTTATTAAAAAGGAGCTTGAATTAGCAAAAGACTGTCACATCTGGCTCTGGATATAAGACTTAGTCTATTTGATATTCAGCATCTTATTTGGAAAGTAACTCCAGTTAACCCTGTCTGTAAAGCACAACAAGATTTCCTTGAGAATTTTGCCACTATTTCTTACAAGATTCTCTCTTGTATATTACCTTCTTATAGTGGAACATCTTGGAATGGATTCAAGAAAACTAAAACTAACATCTTCTTAACTTCTGTCGATTAATATGCGGTGGGTCACATATAAATATTTCTGAAGAGGACTACTACAACCCACCGTTGAGGGTTCGAGCACCTCCCTCCTCCAGTCTGACATTACCTGGCGTCAGTATGCAAAGTGTAACCGGATTCCTCAGTCTCCATAGTGCAGTGCACACACGCACAGTGATGCTCTCTGTGCGACTCTGGAGACCTGCCACATTACTCAGCATATCATTCACCACAGGGCTGTGATCATCGGACCCAGCTTAGGACGGGTCAGATTTATTCTGTTTGGATCAACAGCAGCAGATTAAACAACTGAGTCACCCCTTGGCTTCTCTCACAGTCACTACACAGACTGATTCTCCGCTGTTCCCAAACCTCCGAGTCACTGTAGGTTTCTGAGATGCAGATGCTCTCAAGACACAGTTTCTTACCCAACAAGTTAAAAAAATATCATCCTCTGTCCTATTTTTGTAGTTTGGGGCATCACCTCTATAGGAACTAAAAACATTGTTCTCGCGCTACCTGGTTGGAACAAGGAATTACTTTGTATGAGTTGTGTGAGAAAATATCAATTTATTCTTTTGAAACAAAAGCGTATTGCCTCATAATTGCTGACGTGTTGCTTGAGATTGCAGTCTTCTGCAGGAAACTGACGTGTCACTGTTTGGGGAAGTCGACATCTGAAGACTCCTACAATGTACTGATGTCGCTACTGTTATCTATTTAATAGAGATTTAAAAAAAAAACAGCTCAACCCGAAAGGAAACCTCAAATTGAAAATGACAGCACAAGTAAAATAACAGTATCACAGGCTTTTTGTTTCTACTGACCAGACCACAATTAAAGGACGCTCTTGTTGCAGGGCTCAGCTAAAGGACAGTATCAGTGGCTGCTTGTTCTGATGTGACATTTCCGCTGGATGAAAACAACACGATTGCCACACACACACGCATAGAGAACATTTATCGCTGTCTTAATCTCAAACGGCTAAGAATAAACATGAAGTCAAAGTGCACTGTAAGGAAACCAGCTTTGACGCAGTGTCTAGAAAAGAAAAACCTGTTGGAACATATGTAGATACCATATTACCGTGTCACCATTGTCCATCCAGTTGAAAAAACTACCTTGAATGGAAAAAGGAGGTTTGTAAATGCAGAAACTTTGTTTTTAAGATCTGTGAGAAAATACAGATCTTACTGTTTAAATTAGGATATTTATCATTCAACACATTTATTGTTTATCCACATTTGACTAAACCCAGACATGATAGTGTCAAGACACTGAGAAACTACAGATGCAGACAGACTCTATATATGAGGAAGAGCTGCGTGGGTTAAACTGCAGCAGCTCATGCCTGAGAACAGACGAGGACACCTGAGAGCTGAGAGCAGAGGAGCCCCGTTATACAATGAACACAACAGGTTGACTGTCCACATCTAAGTGTCCTTTATGCTCGTCTGACGGTTTCTTTTTGTAATTGCATGCGTCTGTGAGATTGTGTGTTTATCTGAAGGGGGGAGTGTGCATGTGTCAGTTAACAGAGGCTCTGGTAACAGTGGTTCTTCACATCGTAGCCTGATCTCCACAAAATGCCACCTGTTCAGCACTGATCTCTAAAAAAACATATATATATAAAAAAAAACAAAAAAAAACTTCATTTGAGTTACGCAATTGCAGCCAGAAATACTTTCTGTGTAACTTGTGTAAGATGTGTGTATAAATAGATCGTGGATAAAAGATTATACAGTAGTCAAATTGAATCTATAATTGGCCACTTAATCTTGTATCTGCTGCTAAATTATTTTTATTGGACAATACATTTCTGCCTGTGTCTGTTCATATCTGCGACTCATCCCTGACTGATCTATTAATGAATACTTAACTAGTTCCACTTCACTAGACTCAATGCTCACATCAAAATGTCTTCTGGTCATTTATTCACACCTATAACAGTTTGCCAAGGCTTCCCAATGACAAATATCACCAGCGATAACTGGGAGCTCAGTAACTTGCTCATGGGTACCTTGGTAGAAGCTGTTGAGGCTTCTAATCTTTGGAATCATAGACTGTAGATGGATGACAGTCCAGCTCCTCAAGAGTGAAGCTCAAACGCCTTGATCAACTCCAGGCAGCTGGCTGCAGAAGGCTCATGTGGCTCATGAGCCCATGGCCCAAACAAAAAAATCTAACTAGTTATTAATAAATGTTTGTTGAGGTAAAAATGGAATGAAACGTCATGATTTACAGCTGAGACCGACTAGGGATTGGTCAAGCGTGTGTATTAGTGGGACAATAGACTCGGGCTCCAAATGACAATGATAGTTAATTTCTGGAAAGTAAGAAGAAGTGGAAACACTTCTACAGTCTATGAGACCAATATTCATGTAGGTCGTCTAATATGAACACGCCTCATCGTATTCAGGTCGTACATGGTTCATTTGGCCTCTGCAGTCCAGATGATTGAACGCCTGGGGCTGTTTATGTGTGAATCTCATGTGTTTCTAGGTGAGGTGAATGCAAGGCTTTTGGGGAACAAGTCAGGACAGCGAGCTTGTGAGTCTTTGGCTTGTCCAGGGAACACAAAAGCCCTGTTCCACCCTGAGGAGGAACACGGAACAATGTTTAGGCCTCTGTATTAGGAGAAACCACTGTACGTGTATGCACATGCACTCACCCACACCTACTGAACCTGGCTGCCTTTACTGTCTCAGACACAGAAACCTCCTGATTAGCCCAGAGCAAAGTACATCCATCCCACAGTGCAGCAACAAAAAGTACAGACAGTCAGTACCTCTTCATTCTACCTGTAAGAGGATTCACTGACTAAATATCATGTTAAAATCTTCAGTGATAAGTCTAAACTAAACTGGAGTTATACTATAGTCACAGTTGTGCAAATCATTCTAACTTTCACATTTTTCTTACTTTAACAAGACTGAGTAGAAAAACATGAGAACTGACGTTTAACCACAAACACCAACAGGACTACACCAGCTGCAGGTTTAGCAGGTTCAACAAAGTCGTCTGTGTGTGCATGTGACAGAACCAGCGAACGTACACACTGATAATAAAACTATCCCAGAAAAGAAACAGATCTGAAGATAATTTATGACATTATCTCGCAGAACAACAACAGAGAGTGATACAATCGTTTGTAGCTGAATGTAAAGGTAGAAACACAAATGTTTTCTTTCAAACATTAAGTTCTTCAGTGAAATCCAGATGATTGTCAACTCTGTCTATTTGTCAGCAGGATTACCCAAAAACGACTGAACGGTTTTCTATGAACCTTGGTGGATGGATGGGAAACGACTCAAGAAAGAATCAAGTAAATTTTGGTATGAATACTGTCACTCACTTTAACTTTGAGTCTTTGGGGGGGTTTTGACACATTTTTAACAATGTCCAACAATGACTAGATGTAAAGGGGTTCGTAGGAGGTATCCCGGAGGACCCCCTGCTTTTGCCACGGGGAGGCTGCTAACAAGATGACTTGCAAGTACGACAATAACTCGGCTTTCCCGCTTACAACCAAATAGACTTATCTGCTCTGCTTTGCAAAAGATGCCTCCTCTACAAGCGTATTTTATAATTCATGAACAGGGACTGGTTCTGTTTTGTGAAATGTTGAATACAACCTTAAAACCTGAAAACTTGATGGCATTGACGTGACAGCTCACTACAGCTATCCTGCTTTCACAATAAGAAATCTCTGTTGTGATATGCAAGTCTAGCATGCAACCGCCAGCAATCTTTAACAAACACCAAACAAGCACCTAATGGCCTCTCTTATTGGTTTACTGCTCTGCTTTGTTCAGGATTAACTGTTTTACTGGCCCTGTTATCAAACAGGAGAAGGGACCCAACAATGACGTGACAGTTTTATTTCTCCCAGAAGCACTGTGCGACTGAAGAAAAAAAAAAAAGAATAGATCCTTAAAAAAAAAAAATAGCGATAACTGTAAGCTTCCTGTTGTTATGACTAAGCATTTTTAATCTAATTGTAACAGAATAAATGGCTTCTGGAAATCCTACATTTGGGTGTGGCCAGACACAAACTGTACAAACCACCACAACCATGTTCATTTAAAATAAAAATCCACATGATTCTGACTGCTTCACGAGTGCCTTGGGTGCTGACACAGCCTACAGGCAATAAACACATGGCTGTAACAATCCGCAGTGAGTCTGAGCTCAGCCGGACCCACAGAGCAGGTCGGTGAGCAGCATCACGTCAAACCAAGTCTCTGAATACATGCACAAAATCTGTATGTTTTGTCTTCGGATATTTTCCCTTATTGTGGCCGTTCAAAACTCCCTTTACAGCCCAGACAGAGACATTGTCTTTACACATGTCAGTCGCCAAATGTACAATCAACAGTCCCTGCAGGGATTGGTCAGTGAGATCACCACAGGGAAACCAGCTAATCGTTTGTTAAACTCTGTCACAGTCTCTACTGGTATGAAATAATTACTCATTATCTAAACAGCAGGTTATTGGTTTAGTGATGACCTTTAAGTATTAAAAAAAATATGAGGGATGAGCTGTGTATTCTGTCAGCTGGTGGCTGGCACTGCTAAAGGAAGCAGCTCCTGGTGTAAACTTCAAGCTCTGTGCCCTTGAGATAAAGGTGGGGACTCTGTACATCCAGACTATTAATGTCAATATGACATGGAGGGATATTAGCAAGAGGCTAGCATCCTTGCAAACATATTTAGGAATACAATCCCGGGTACAGAAAGGTGAGAAATCCCTGCATTTAAAGCCTGGTCCCCCCAAAACACAGGAAAACATCAGCAGGACCAACCAGGCTAGCCTGACACAGCAGATTTCTCCACACTTGGGTCTGACAGGTCCAGTTTCTTCAAGGATGAGACTGGACAGGTCAGACAGGATGGAGGCTGGAGGTGAGGTGATGGAGGAGGGGTGGGTGGACTGGGGCAGATGGAGGAGGGAGGGTGGGTGCAGGGCAGGCTGGGTGTGGAGAGGGCTGGGTGGCCTTGGGTAAAATGCATTCATTATTGATGAGCTGGGGAGAAAGACTAAACATGCGCACTGGTTCTGGTGGGTGGACGAGGTGTGTATTTGAGATTAAACGTGTGATTTTGGGCATGGCTGTGTGATCAATAAAACAAAAAGGGCTCTGCACCCAGACCTCCCCCATAACGTCACCTCTCACCCCCGTGTTCCCCATGTCCAAACCCGACCACCTGAGCCGGTGTCGGTCTGCAGAACCGGTCACCAGGCGGACTCATGTCACAGCCCGCTGTGTCACAATGTGTGTTACGGTTTCCTCCAGGAGCTGATTGCCCCTCTGACTGCTGGAGGAGCCCGTTTCAAGCGTCTACTTACATGGTCTGGTTTCCGCTCGTTCCCAGGCAGTGGCGTGCGTATAGACATGTTCGTCCCCGAGTGCTCTCCGCCGTCCAGGGGGTGAAAAACAACAAGTGGGCCGAAGGTTTGTGTTCACAGCGGGGTGGGGAAAGAAACACCAGCCCCCGGATCAGCCTGGTTGTCAGTCGCACTAGTATCAGAAAAACACCGCCTCGCGTCTCACACCACCCTCATTGTTCCTGGCCGTGAAGGCAGCACGGATCACCGGCAGTGATCCAGCTTAATTTAATGCGTTAAACAAAAACAACCAGGGGAGCGACCGTCACCTCATGGCCGGCGGCCGAAGCCGGAGCCTCCTCAAAGGGACACACTGAAACAACAGCCCAGACCGAGGCCCCCACTCCGATTCGTCCCCCCCGGATCCCTTCACTAACGTTATCGCACCATGTCGGCCAACACTAACCGCCCGCTACACGACCCGCTGCTCGCCGGCTCACTTTGAGCTGCATCTGGGGACAAAGGGGAGAAACACATCCAGGGAGGATGGAGGCGAAGGGGGGACACGGCTGTGGGTTCCCCTCGACCACCACGGGGAAAACGGGGAGGCTGTGTTTCCTGTTAGCTAGCTAACGCTATGTTCGTTGGGACGAACCGGCGGCTCCAACGGAGAAACTGTCCCGGAAAAAAGAACCAACAACCGGCTGCGGTATCCGTTCAAGATGCAGGGAGATTTCCGGGTGAAATAAATCAATGGCTGGCGAACTGCGGTGGTATTTAAAGAAAGCGGCGGATGTGCAGCGTCACATCGCCGGTTCTTCCTCCTCGGTCCTGTCCGCCATCTAGGTCCTCTCTCTCGGCTCGGCTGGAAGTGTGGGGGCGGTGAAAGGAGAAGAAAGTGTCCGGGAACGGGTCACCAGTTACGGGTAGATGTGCATGTGTCTCCCCGGGGCGGAACCATAACTGTGTTTATTCTGATGGAGGAGGCGAAAACCAAGGAGCTCCACTACCTCCACCTCCCAAAATACACCGCGACAAGAGGGGGAGGGAGGAGGAAGAGAGGAGGGGAGGGAGGAGGAAGAGATAGGAGGGAGGGGCGGAAGACATGGAGGTGAGGAGGGGAGGGAGGAGCAGAGGAGGGAGAGAGAAGGGGAGGAGGGGGGGCACTGGGGGAGTAAGGAGAGGAATGAAAAGGGAGGAAGCGAGGAGGGAGGGAGGACAGTGATGTCAACAGCCAGGGCTGCTGAGCAAACGCACTCTCACTTATGTTGCCTTCAGGTACCCCTCATTAAAATCAGTCTCCGGGGATTCGGAAGTGATAAGGAGCGTATGTTTAGGAAATTAAGTCTCTATTAACGGATCAAGGAGTAACTTTTGAATTTACGTAAGTAAAATAAACTGGCTGCTGTTACTTCCGTAAAAAAAAAAATTTTACAATTACTACAGAAAAAACGGAACAGTTGTTTTTCTGTAAAGTCACCATCGCCTCCTGGTGGATGAAATCAGCTCATTCCCTAAAGACAAAATTCTTCTTCTTACCTGGATCTTCCTTTAATGAATTTGCTCTTCATCTAAACCAAATCCTTTCTCTCGATCTCCTCTGTGTAGGTAATTAATGCACACCTGTTATTATATTGCAGTAGTGTAGCAAAAGGTTTAGCTAAAGTGGATCTTTACCTTCAAATGACACTTTAGACACTTTAGAGTGATGGAAAGAACATCTCTCACTACAAATTAGAGACACATCTTACCTGGACTGATCTGGACCTGTTGGCACGAACCCAGGGCCTCATACTTCCCTCTCAGCCCTGCTTCCTGGTTATGACTGATACCTTCAGGGACCTGAACCCCAGCAGAGTTTGGGACTGACACTGGAGCAAGCAGCTGAGCAACACACATGCACATTCACTGTCGTCCCTCAGAGAACAGAGGCACAGTGACAGATCCAGCAGGAGAGCAGAGCACTGCTGCTGCTGAGGGGGAATCGATGCTGGAAAGAGCAGCAGCGGTCCATATTTCCATGGACTGAAGAGCTTGTACTGAACACTGTGTTACAGGGTACACCATGCAGCATCATTGGCACCACTGCCCGGTCAGCTGGGCTTAAACCAATTAGAGGAAAAACACTAGATGTGGAATCGTCAATACATCTAATGGTCTATGGAAAAGGAAGGAGGGGAGGGGAGTGAGTCTGCTGCTGCTCTTTTCTAAAGTTTGAGAGAGTGTAAGTATGTTTGTGTATGTAATGTAATGTGTGTGTGTTCATGCTTTTGTTTGTGTGTCTACTTGTTTTTGTTACATATTTAGGACATTTTCCAGTTTCAACGCTGACTTTGTCAGGAACAGTGGCAAAAAAACACAATTTCTGAGATTCTAGTTAAAGTTATGGATGAAGTGTGAATTGTGGTCAGGTCAATGAAAGGGTTAGGCTTGAGTTGGTTATGGTTAAAAAAATGTATGTTTAAAAATTTGGTCAGGCTGTCCACAAATGGCAGTCAAGCCCAAACAAGGATAGCTGTGCAAACCACTGTTAGTGTGTGTACATGTGTGCCTGCGTGTGCCACAGCTAGTGATTTGTGCTGTTCTAAGTACGTCAGCAGTGATTGATTGAGCCACTGGATCACACTGACCCTTCGGACATCGACACATAAACAAACCCATATTTGTGCCCTCTGATGCATGTGTGTGGGGACCTTCACTGACACAATGCATTCCCTGACTGGTCCGTGCATACAAACCCTCATCCCAAACATCAATAGCAAAACCAGGGATTTGACCTTCAAACAACCCACGGAAAAGTGCGGAAACTCACTCTCTCCTGTTCTATACATGTACAAATTACATCTGTCTGCACAATAATAACACTTTTAATGTTTATGATTGATATAAAATTGACTGTTTGCTTGAGGATTGTGTCAGAGGGCAGATTCCCTGTCACAGCAGCTTCACCATGAGACTGGATGGAGATTTGTATGACAGGATATCCAGGCAACCTTCAAACATGCCCTGCTTTGTTTTCATCTGCATGTGTCTGTCTGTTAGTTAGCAGGATTAGAGAAAATCTACAGGACAGATTACCATGAAATTTGGTGGAAGGATGTATTATGGTGCAAGGAAGAACTCATTAAATCTGTGTGAGGATCAGACGTAAACAAAACCTCTTTGGCAGAGGTCATTTTATCTGTGTGCACATTAAAACACTTTGTATTCAAATATATGTGAAGTACTATAAGTGATGTACATCTAAAACATAATTTACAAGTGTTTGAACAGTGGATGAGTTTAAATAGCAAACATTATTATGGTAAAGAATTGAGGTGGAGAACAGGGATTGTTTAAAAGAAAGTATACGTGATGAAATTTAACCTTGCTCCCACATGAAAACCAAAACACAAACAAGCTCATCTCCTCTTTAAATAGACAGGAAGCCACCTGCACTGAGTGCTGTCTATACCAATCCCCGACTTCCTTTAACAAACTGTAGTCTGGAGTGGATTAGAGCCAGCCTGACCTACTGTAGAGCCTGGACTGCTCAGCCAGTCACAGCAGCAGACAGCCCACAGGCAGCTGAGACATGCACACAGCGACGACATTTAAAGGGAGTTACAAGCAAGAACACAGGAGTTTCTCCTCAATGGATGAGTGTTGATCAGTCAAACGAGGTGGAAATGAGTAAGGACCACATCTCAGAGAGCTGGAACCATGAAAGAAATAAATATTATCAGTGACGCTTGCAAAATTAAGAAAAACATTGAGTAGGATTCTTTTAAAAATAAATTATAAACGCAGCTCCTTCTATTTTTAATCCACCATAGTGTTGAAGTTCAGTAAAACGAGGACATCAGGAAGAATATACTGCCATCTGTTGGTGAAGCAGTAAGCACGAGAGAACCTCTGAGCTTGGTTGATGGTGTTTTTCAAAGATCATATTTTAAATGTCATTGGGTCGCTTTAGCAACGTAAAACCCCATTTTAGAATGTGTTCTCTGTGGAAAAGTATTTAACCTTTATTCAATCAGGTTATTTCACTGAGATCAAGATCTCAAGTATTTACATAATGATCTGAGCAAAGAAGCAGGGAATAAAGAACAGAGCCAGACAGAACAAAATAACATGTGCAAAGAAAAGAAAACCTACATAGACCAGTGGGGAGAGACATTCTAATTGTATAAATCCTCTGTAATTCATCATATATATAAGGAGCCACGAATGGTAGGACAGTTCCCCATGCTCAGTACTTGTTGAGGCAGCCTTTGCAGAAGACCTGTGTAAATAAACATGGCAGAACATGCTGTAGTTCTTTTCTTGTTGTTGGGGAGGATCGACCTTTGAAACACAATAATTATCATATGTAATAAAACAAAAAACAAACTGTTGATAAACTGCATCAGCTTGTTTCTAAACGCAAGAGGATAAACGATATCCCCAGAATTGAAAACAAACACGAAGGTCGACTGGGTACCTCCGTCCTCAAGTCACTCAGCAACCACAACTTCCTCTGAAGCAGAGAAATGTAGAGAGCAGCCTCCAAAGTCGAGCATATAGACAGTCTGCAATCTGACTTTTCATCAAAACCAACCTGCATCTTCATCACCATCTCATCTCTGGTAAGTTTGGATTTATAAGCTAAAACCTTTCACACACCTAAATGATAAAGTTTTGATATTGATACAGCCTCTGAAGTAAGTAATAATTATAAAGAATCAATTTAGAAATGTGAAGTTTTATTTTTGCCGAACAAAATTGGGACCTTCACCAATCTGCAAATTATAAAGAATCATCAAGAAATACAACAAGCAAAAACAATGGGAAAACACACTGTAGGTTATAATGAGGAACCATGTTTTTATCTCAATGTGATATTTGTGCTCTTTTAAATAATTAATGCATAAAAACAACTTTTAATGGAACAATAAAGCCCCATTATGGTCGCTCATTCTCCAGATTGTTTCCTGCTGCAGTCGACCATGCTGTCTGCCTTAACCCTGACCTCCCTGATCCTCGTGGCGTGGGCATCAGACCTCTGCCCCCCGGCCTGTCAGGGGAAAGGCCTGGACCTGCTCCCTGAGCTGCCAGAGGGCACCGAGGAGCTCTACGTCTCTTACAACCAGATACAGGAAATACCCGAGCGTGGGCTGGACAATCTGCAGGTATGAAACTATTAGCAGCCTGGAAACTGTACTTTGTGTTCTTTAGAAAAAAAAAAGGGTTAACTTTTTTAAAGACCCCTGCAGCAGGAAAGCCCAAGTTAACTTTTAGATGTTTTTCCGTTTTTCTATGGTTTCTATTTCAAAAGAAATAAACATAAATGACTACTCTTCCTGACATCCTGTAGATCTTGGACCTGACTTCGAATCAGCTGAACGACTTCCTGTCCCTCAACCCAGTTTGGCCCAATATGACAAAGCTATCCAAGCTTTTCCTACGTGCCAACAGGCTGACATCCCTTCACTCTGGTCAGTTCCTGAAGTGCACTGGTCTCACCTTACTGGACCTGAGTGAAAACCAGCTCCAATATCTACCAATCGGACTCCTCCGAGGACTAGCTCATCTGAAGACACTGTTTCTGAACTTTAACCAGATTCAGATGTTACAGGCTGGTGGATTGGAAGGGGCCTTTGTCCTAACTGACCTCCACCTCAGCTATAATAATGTAGTACAGATAGAAGAAGGTGTTTTCAACAACTCCACTGCTTTAGTGAAACTTGTCCTGTCTCACAACAGCATCAGACGAGTCGGCGGGGACAGTTTCAGAGGAGCAACAAGTCTCCAACACCTTGACCTGAGCAGTAATCTGCTGATCGCTGTTCCTGCCGAGGCACTGGGTCACACAAAGCAGATAGAAAATCTCTATCTACAAAGGAACGGCATCATCGGCCTTCCAGATGATTGCTTCTCTTCACTGAACCTGCTGGTTGATCTCAAGCTGAGTAACAACAGGCTGACCACGGTGTCTGAGGGATCTCTGAAAGGTCTGACCACGCTGCGAGAGCTGGACCTCAGTGTCAACCTCATCGACTCTCTTCCCTCGAAACTGTTACATGACCTGATCAACCTTGAATCCCTTGACTTGTACGTGAACAGCCTGACATTGCTTCCTTCGGACATATTTAGAAACTTGACCAACCTGCAACAGCTACATCTGGACAGCAATGAAATCTCTGTTCTTCCTGACGGGGTATTTGATTCGCTGTCCTCACTCAGTGAGCTACAGCTGTCGTACAACCGTATCGTGAATCTCCACCCGGATGTGTTTGCCAAGCTCAGGTCACTAGAGAGTCTCTACCTGGAGCACAACGAGCTGAGGCAACTTCCCAAAGGACTTTTCCAATGGATGAGTGACATCAGCGAGATCGACCTCAGCGACAACCACCTCAGCTCTCTGCCTCCCTCCGTCTTCCTCGGGTTGGAGAGAGTGTCTTCACTGAGGCTTTCTCAAAACAATCTCTCTTCTTTACACTCAGACCAGTTCAGAGACCTCATCGGTTTGAAAGATTTAATGCTAGATGGAAACCATATTTGTGAACTTCCCGTAGGCCTGTTCACAAATCTAGCAAACCTTACAACACTACATCTGGACAACAATTGTCTCTCAGCGCTGTCTCCTGATGTGTTTGTGGGGTTAACCTCCCTTAAAGAACTCAGGCTGAACTTCAATCAGCTCTGCAACATCCACTTCAACACCTTCCATGTCCTGCACGACCTCCGCAAGCTCCTGCTGAAGAACAACAGCCTGGATTCTCTCCAGGCTGGGCTCTTTGTTTGGCTTTCAAAGCTAGAAGAACTCAACTTGGATGGAAACAAGCTGCATCACCTGCAGGCTGACGTCTTTCACGGACTCACAAACCTCCAGAAACTGAGTTTGAAGTCCAACCAGCTCAGAGCAGTGGAGAACGGGGCTTTGGAGCCTTTGAGGAAACTCAGTGATGTGCGTCTGTCTGGTAACTTGTGGGACTGCAGCAGTGCACAGGTTCTCGCCATCAGCTGCTGGGTCAACACACACAGAGAGAGGCTGAGAGATCAGCCTCTCTGCCACGTCTCCTCTTCATCACCAGCCCTCACTGAGGAGGCAGCGCTCTCACACCCAGCATCGCCTCCCCTGTTGTTAGGAGATAATTGTGTTGCAAATGATACAAGCAGCTCAAAACCTTTGTTTCCTCTAGAAATGCTCACTCTGCTAATGATGCTCCTCGTAGCAGTCAGACCAATGTGACTTCCTCCGGGTTTATCCGCTGCAACCTCGTTTGCTTTCTCTGCTTCTCATGTCTGCTTGTGGCTTTTGAAGTATTTCCGTCTGAATCATGGTTTTGTCTGAGTCGGTTTCCAGAAACATACACAGATAAATCTGCTGACAGGGGATTTGTGAAGACGGTTTTAAGACAGTGGAGAAGTTTACAAATTGATCTTGTTTGTGCATTTGATTTTGACAATATACCTGTGTAAAGAAAAGATATATACATAAAAGACCGAAAAAATTCAAAAGTTTTTAAGTTCAAAATTTATCAATTTGAGTGACAGTCACAAAGCTGACGAACACACCAGGAAAAGTTAGAGATGATTTGTTATCTGATTTTGTACTTTCTGAGTCGGCACATTTCCCTCAAAATAAAAAGGATTTATCATCTGAATTTGTTTTTATTGAGAATTTAAAAAAGACAGATCTTGAAGTTGGTTAAAAGGTTATTTAGACTGATTGAATTAAGGTGGTTTAAATAGTTCTGCATCCTGGAAAAAGTTAAATGCAATAAAATGTTGTTTGTTCATGCTTACTCCACTCAAGCCAACCAGGACACTGAAATCGTTAAAACATATTTTAAATCCATTTGCCACAATGAACTCTGGGCTTTAAGATTAAGATCCTGTGGACAACAAATTCATACCTAAAAAGATAACAGCTTATTAATTATATTAGACATTGGTACAAAAATATAAAATTCAAATTAATTCTTCTACTCTGTACAGAAATAAGTGGTTAGTCTGTCCATTTAATTTAAAAGGACAGTTAGTCTTCAGGGTGAACTGTCCCTTTAAAACCAACTCTTGTGGGTTATCAGCATTTCATTCTGTGATTTTAGGATTATTATGTGTATGTTGCTTTTACATCTTGGTTTTTCAGTATCTCAACTCAAAAAGTTGTTAACTTTGAAAATAATATCGTGGACTACTGATTTGTTTGTTTATTTCTTCACTCCTTTCAATCATAGACTGTAAATAAAGATGGACGACATGTCTCCACTTCCTCCATTTGCACAGAAATGGAGCTAAAGCATGACAGGTCCTCCTTGTTGTGTTTGTGACAGCTTGGAGCTGGAGGCATCGTGTGCAGCTACGGTGTCAAGATCTTGTGTTAACTAATGGGTCAACTCAGCTGTCAATCATCATGTTTACTGAAAACATTACACTTAGACATCCGTGTGAGAAGAACCACCTGAAACAATCATGTGTGGCAAAAAAAGTGTACATTGACTTTTCAGTTCGGTCCATGTCCCATCCACGGAAAAGGAGAGGGCAGTGTTTATGACCTATACTGCAGCCAGCCACTAGGAGGTGATCAAGATGATTTGGCTTCACTTTTAGGAGCAGTCACATCTTTATATAAATCTGTGTCTGAGCTCCTCACTACAATGTCCACATCTCTTTCCTTGAGGACAAAACCAAATCAAATCTGAAAAATCACACCAAAATCATTCAGTTTCCCCCTCAATCATCCATCCACTTGTTTATCAGTCAAAAGGAAGTTTACGCCATCACTCCACAACCAGGGCAGGCGTCTCCTCTATCAGACGTAGAAACACTTGTGGTCCTTGAGGTTCCGTAGGTAGGAGAAGCTCTTCCCACACTTGTCGCACATGAACTGTTTCTCCCCGGTGTGGATCTGCAGGTGGGCTTTCAGGCTGTTGCCCTGGTTGAAGCTGCGTCCACACGTGTCACAGCTGAACGGCTTCTCCCCCGTGTGGATACGCTGGTGACGGTTCAGGTTGCCTGTGTTGCCGAAACATTTCCCACACGTGTCGCAGCTGAATGGCTTTTCTCCGGTGTGGACCACCTTAGAAGGAGAGAGATAACAAGTCAGTCTGTTGCTCATTTAAATAATGTACTCAGTTTCAAACTTAATTTAATAATCCAGTATCACGTCGACTGGCAGGAGCGTTTTGAGGGAATTTGGGGCCTGAGGCAAAAGGGACCCCCAAGAAACACATCATTCCAATCTTCAACCGATTCTTTAGTATCAAAATGATTTTAAAACATACACACTGTGCATCCACATCAAAGAATGAGCTAAGTTTAAGTGCAAACTCCCACCACTATCGCAGACACATTCTATACACACATTGAGACGATCTAGTCTTCAACTGAAACTCTGAGGAAGCTTTTGGCAGAAGAATAATGGCCACGGGGCCTCATTAGGGGATTTGATATCATGGTGTTGTTGCAGTCTCATGTACAGAGCCGGTCATAAAGTTTAAGGGGGTTCTCGGAGCCCCGTGCAAGTTTTGTCTACGTGGCTGCAACGCTCCAGTCGACAGGAAGTGCGTTTAGTCGCTTATGTAACCACATACAACAGCAGTGTCTGGTGCACAGAGTGTGTATCTACATCCTTACAGCTGACTTCATCCACCACCAGTAGCCCAAAGCAAGTGTACAATAATATGTGCTTAAACCACATTAATTGATAGAAATATCTGAGATCTTTAATCGGTCAGTAACTTCTCATCAGGTCTGTGTGTTTCTCATGAAACTTCTCTGATAACCTACTGCTCTCATTCACAGATGTTCACCATGTTTGTTCTCATGTCAACAGTAAATGACCGGGATGGGGATATTTTCATATTCTCATATATTTTTATCTTCTCAAGTCAGATTAGTTGATGCTGTAATCGTCAGTGTAAACCTACCTGATGTGATTTAAGGCTGCTGTGCTGTGTAAACATACGACCACAGATGTCGCAGGAGAAGGGCTTCTCCCCGCTGTGCGTCTTCATGTGAATCTTCAGGTAACTGGACGACTTGAAACTCTTCCCACAGAGCCCGCAGCTGTGAGGCCTGTCCACTGTGTGGTGCTGCTGGTGTGAGCGCAGGTCTGTGATGGAGCTCAGATGCCGGTCGCAGAGCACACAAGTGCATGGAATCGTTGCTGCATGCGTCTGGAGGTGTTTGCGTAACGAGTCCACACAGGCCACTGTCATGCCGCAGGCCACGCAGGCCAGGGAGCTCTCCCCCGAGTGGGAGGTCTGCTGGTGCATCTTCAAGGCACTCTTCTGGATGAAGCACTTGCCGCAGGTGTCGCAGCTGAAGGGACGCTCACCGGTGTGTATCCGCTGGTGGTTTTTCAGAGTGTCGCCCTGGTTGAAGCTTTTGCCACAAGTGTCGCACCTGAACGGCTTTTCCCCCGTGTGTATACGCAGGTGTCTCTGCAGGTTACCTTGTATTGTGAAGCTCTTGTTGCAGTACTGACATATGTAGGGCCGCTCTCCTCTGTGTACCATCTGGTGCATCTTCAGGCCGTGGGCTCGGAAGAAGCTCTTCCCGCACTGTTCACAGGGAAACGGCCTGACCTCAGCGTGGAGTCGCTGGTGGTTCCTCAGCACCTGCTTCAGGGTGAAACCCTTCCCACAAACATCACAGGTGTGTGGTCTCTCGCCTGAAGACAGAGACAAAGGAGTATCGTAACAGCTGAACCAATAAACATGTCAAACACAGAGAATTATCACTCTACTCTGCAGGTATAGTGACCTTTCTTTGTTTGTATAGCTGCGTCTCACCTGTGTGGAGCAGCGTGTGTGCGTTGAGGCTGCGCTTGATTGAAAAGCCTCTGCCACACTGAGAGCATTGGAAGGGTTTCTCTGCGTTGGCCCCGTGGACGGCCTGGTGAGCTTTGAGCTGCAGCAGCTTGGTGAAGGTTTTCCTGCAGAGTCTGCAGCTCAGCTGGTTCGAACTCTGACTCTCTTTATTTGCTCGACCTCGTTTTAACCTGGGCTTGAGGATACGTTTAGGTCTCGTGGTGTATCCTGGCTCACCTTCCTCCAGATCTTCTGGGTCCAACTGACAACAGAAAAAATTCTTGCTCATGGCGGCTTGATGCTTGGTCCATAAGGCAGATATCATACCAACAGTGGTGGTTCAATTCATGCTTAACGCAGACTGACCATCTTCATCAGAATCAGAATCAGAAGTATTTTATTGCCAAGTAGGTTTACACCTACAAGGAATTTGCTCTGGTTATTGGTGCTTACAATGAACATAGAAACATAAAACTCAATAAATACAACATACATAGGAAAAGCAATAAAAAATAGAAAACCAGTATATTCATTAACACATTTTGGCCATTTAAGCAATCACTCTTATTATAAAAGAAAAACTGTCTATGTATGTTAAAATCTTAACAGCTCTACTGAGACAAACAGGGAAAAAGAACTGTAAAAAATATTAAAACCTTACGTGTCGTTAAATTACACAAAACCATGTATCCATGATATCTACCTGGTAGTCTGGATCGTCGTCATCCTTCGGTCCTGCTTCCTCGACACACTCAGCAGAATCTGGAGACGTCTGACCAGTGAACGCTTCCAATCCTTCCTCTTTTATTATAACCGTCTGGACGCTGTCCTGAGAAAAGACACATCAATGAGATATGGACACATTTCGTTGAGTTTAAATACAAAGTGAAATAAAAATAAAAAAGCAAGCCCTCAGCCCTTCTCAGTTTGTGTGTCTGTGAGTTGACCCCCATGTTTAAAGCCTTCACGATTAAATGAGGCCTTTATACATCGAATAGACCTGTTCAGCCTCAACAGAGGAACAACATCTGTGTGACAAGGTGGGAATTTATCTACCTCATACGTTCTGCCTTTCCACAGGTGAAGAATTGGAGACCTTTTCACTCCGGTCTCACAAGTCGTCACGGCTGTGAAATAAAAGAAATAAATCACGGAGATATTTGTTACGATTGGATCCATCCAGGTACAGCACAAAGATTGTGGCGAGAGACGTGAACCGGTTTTCAGAAGAAACACAAACGTATGTTCAGGAATCGAAAACAAGTTACTTTCTTTACGTTTGCAATTCCTGGCATTTATTTTTCTGAATAACATTTGTCATGATTAATTACAGGCAGCGTTTCATTCTGAAACACAACCGAGTCCTCACCTCTGCGGCTTTTTCTCCCCGAGCGATGACTCGTCTGCACCGTTTCTCCTTCTGCTCCGTTGTTCGGTGTCCTCCTGTCCTCCTTCTCTCCGTCGCCCCCCCCAGTCATCTCCTCCACCTCCTTTTGGCCTCTGCTGCCCTCCAACACCAGCTTCATCTCCGTCTCCTCCAGCCTACGCCTCAGGTCCTCGATCTCTGCCACACCCTGTGACACCTTCAGAACAAAAGATCAAAATCTCTTTTTAAATTGGAATCAAGACAAATTTGTGTATCTATATTGTCCAACACCTATTTCAATTTGTCAAACGTTCTTTCGTGCTGTTTGTAGGGTGATAGCTGATTCTCTCAAAGTTATAGTATTTTCACCTTCTATTTCAAAGGTTATTATAGTTTTTCTTGAATCAGAAATATCTCAGCAGAACTGTTAGAGCATTAAAGACAATATCAAAAAGCAGAGACACACAAGTCTAATCCCGGATGTTTCTTCCTCCGGCTTCTGGTCGAGTGACGTACCTCCAAACGCAGCAGGGACGAACATTCGTGGAAAAGTTGACAGATCTTCTCTACAGCCTCTCGAGCCAGAGACGTCATGAAGACACCGAACTGGATCACCTGAGGAATTTCAAATACGATACAACTTATATTATAAAGCTTGTAAAAACATCAGGAGCTTGAGTTCCTCACAATGAGGATGTGATGCAATGATACTATATTATGATTATACTAAAAGTTAAATTAATTTGTTTTCAATTGGTATAACATAAAAATAAATAACTGGTAAATGTATTCAGCTACTTTCCATCAATGTGTGGAAATATAAACTTTATTAAAACATACTAATACACAAGTGGGCCTGCCTCGAAGTACTTCAGTACATGTATTTAGTTACTCTTCACCAGTGGTCTTGTGTATTCATGCACTGGTTTTGGCTGGTTCATGATAAACCTGTAGCTGAGGCGTTTGTAGACATAAAGCACATAGATAGGCCTCTGGCCTGTTGTCCAACTCAAAATGGCGTCCGAACATGGACTCTCTGTTGTCTCCTCACAAACCACACACACGGGTTTACAACTCTCAGTATGGACAGTGGCTCAGCTCCTGGGATCTGTCCTGGGATCAGATCCTATCACCGGATGCTATCTGCAGCAGTTCGCTAGCTCTTCTATTTCTATGATCATCTGCTAGGTGGGAGGGCGCGTCAGCACAGATGGGGGGGGGGGGGGCGACAACGTCAACAACAACACAAACAACAACAACACAAACAACAACACACTGACCTTCTCCTCCGAGCAGGCGTCACTGCTCTCATCCGTAACTTTCCTCATTTCTGTCACAGTCGCGTTGACCAATATCTCCAAAATGGAGTCCAGCCGCGGCTCCGGGTCCGACATGGCGGCTCGGCTGCAGCGGCTCTATCGGGCCTGTGGACTCCGACGGGACCGGGAGGTTCTGTGGTTCTGAGGATCCGAGTCGACGATACGAACACAAAATAAACTCGGACCGCTCACACCGGGCAACACCTTCTTCTTCCGGGTCGGGTTTTTCAGAATAAAGCCCCAGACCCTCGCGACTGACACCCCTTCAGCAACCTGCACATGTAGGTGTGAGCTGATTCAGCCCCGAGAGAATAACTACACATGAATATTAATAGAAAATGTGACAATAGAAACAGATAAGCCACCTGGTGAAATGTATAAAATATATTCACATGAATCGAAAAGCACTCAGAGCTTCAGAAACACCAGAAAATAGTTGACTGCTGATTTATTTCCACCTCGACCAGTGTCATCCACAGCGAGTAGTTAATGCCTGTACACATGACACCAGTTATTATTCAACTATCAATAATAAATACCAAATCATTCAGGTATATAACATACTTATGCTTATTTTACTAGTGTTCTGGACAGGTCGGAGCCAGGGTTTCATAGCCTTATTACTACAGATGACAAGTGTGTTTGTTTTGATAATATACATCTTGATATCGTTGAATATGAAATGGACATTGTCCTGCTTTTCAACAACCAAACAGTTTTTTTTATTCCTTTCTCATCACAAACATATGCTGAAGGAAAACCGATTATATGAAAGTTAAGAGTCTTATATTTTAAAGTAAACATTATTAAAATTCAAAGTGTTGTTATATTTGCAGAATCTTTAGTTGAGGAAGTTTCAAAGCGCACAATAATCATAGAGTTGACAAAATCTGACACCGAATCATGACCAGAACAAACACCTGAAACATTTCAATTTAAGAGTTTAATGAGCAGATTTAAGCCCAAAGTCTTATAAAGACCAAAACATGTTCTTGTTCAGTAAAAGTATAACCTCTACCTCGGTTAAGTCTCTTTCTGCAGTGAAGCCCCATGGCTGATTCAACGCTTTCCTCTCAGACCGCTGTGAGTGTGTTCTCTGACGTTTTCTGATACTTCTCACCACAGTTATGTCTCTTCAGGAGCCTTGAATCTGAAAATCCGAGTCCACAGCTGCTGCAGTAGTACGGCCTTTCTCCCGTGTGGACCTGCATGTGAAACTTGACGTGTCCGAGCTGCCTGAACCTCACTCCACACACCTCACACTCGTACGGCTTCTCCCCCGTGTGGATCCGTAAGTGTCGGAGGAAGTTGGTGTAGATCCGGAAGGCCTTGCCGCACTGGTCACACTTATGTGGCTTCTCTCCCGTGTGTTGCAGTTCGTGTGACTTCAGAGCCTGACGGATGATGAACCTCTTCCCACATATGTCACAACCGAACGGCCGATCTCCTGAGTGAATCCGCTGGTGGTAGTCATACGTGGCTTTGTAGAAAAAGGACCTTCCGCATGTGTGGCAGTTGTACTGTGTGCGACCCGTGTGGATCAGCTCATGTGTCTTCAGCGAGGTCGCCGAGTCGAAGCTCTTCCTGCAGGTCTTGCAGCTGAACGGCGTCACGTCCACTGTGGTCCTGTCCCGTCGATAGATAACTGTGCGATTTCTTCGTTCCCGCGTCCGTCTCCGAACGACCAGCCCGTGTCTCTCATCATGAGTCACGCTCTGATGTTTCTGCAGCTGACAGTTGTACAGAAACGTCTTTCCGCACAGGTCACACATGAACGACTTTGAGGCGCCATGAAGAAGCATGTGCGCTTTCAGTTTGTTGTCCTGAGTGAAACTTTTGCTGCAGACTTTACATGTGAACGGTTTTTCTCCAGTGTGAATTCGGATGTGTCTCTTCAGGTTGTGCTGGAGAGTGAAACCCGCTCCACATGTCTCACACGTGAACCGTTTCCCTCTGTGGACGGACTGGTGCGTCCTCAGCGACCTCCTCTTTATAAAAGCCTTCCCACACTCTGTGCATTTGTAAGGATTCTCTCCGGTATGAATACTTTTGTGACACTGCAGGGTGAAGGCGTATCTGAAACTCTGCCCACAATCTGAACACTTGTGCGGCTTCTCCGTGGTGTGGACGAGCAGATGAGCCTGCAGGTTGTGTTTGGTTTTGAAGCCCTTCCCACAGGTGGAGCAGATGAACGGCCTCTTGTCTGTGTGCACAAGCTGGTGGGTCTTCAAGTGCATTTTCGTTTTGAACGTCCTCTCACAGATGTGGCACTGGAAGGCAGTGTACTTCTTCTCCTCGTGGCGCAGCAGGTGGAACTCAAACGTTGCCGTGTTCCTGAACTTTCTGGGACACTGGTTGCAGGCGAAAGGCCTCTGGTCTTTGTGAGTGTTCATGTGCTTCATCAGATGAAACTGCCGGCTGAAGCTCTTGTTACAGACGTCGCATACGAACATCCTCCCTTTCTTCTTGACTTCTGCTTCCTGTGTGTCAGTATTATTGTTCACTGTGGAAAAACAAGAAAAACATTACAACACATGTCCAGAGTGAAGGCAGCGCGGAGAAAAGAGAACAGGAACTTTATGGGAAAGGCTATCTATCTATCTATCTATCATTACTGAATTATTCAAAAACTAGAATAAAAGGAAGAAAACAAAAGTCCAGACAATAATGTATTTCCTGTATTCTCCACCATCTCTCTTTTCATGTCTGGTTAATATTGCTTTTTATATTTGGTATGTATTTCCCGTGGGTTTCTTCTTTGATGGAAACTTACCTGCATTGTTTTCACTGAGCGTCTCAGCAGCAGGCGATGATTCTGTGACTCCCTCCATCACCTCGTCACCTTTTCTTTTTAACGTCCCAAATGGCTTCAAGGTGAAAATCTGCCCACTCTGCTCAAACAGTACCGGGCAGCCGTTAAGGACGTTCTCTCTCCACTTCCTGGCGTTCTCAAAGTTTTCTGTCATGGCCGTCAGCTCGCTCTCCAGCCGTCCCATGGTGGCGTGCAGGGTCTTGTTCTCGTTGTGAAGCACTGAGGTCAGTTGGGAGAAAATGGCAGTGATCTTTCTCGTTGCCTCTCGTGCCAACATTTCCAGGATTCTGTCTGACTGTGAGGAAGAAAATAAAGATGATGCTGATTGTTAATTAGTCCACTTCACCCTCCCTGCCACTAGATGGCGGTGGCGCAACCTGATGTTTCCATTGTTGACAACAAACCCTCAGACATGTTCCTATAAACACTTTAAAACACTTTTCCATAAGAGGAATCCCTCACAAGTGACTCTGAGGTTTATTCCTCTTATTCCCGGTTACGAGCTTTTTACTCTTGTTGAGGATTAAGCTCAGAGGTCGCATCTTATTAAATTTATAATTAGACTTTGGGCTAAACAAATGTTTTAAACATCGTTAAGGACATATTAATAAAACTATTGATATCTAAAACCTCATGTCCAGAGGCTGCGCTCCTGTTTGTAGCTTATTGCGCAAACAGGAGTTATTTATTCACAGTTTGTCGGCGCTAGGTAGCAGTTATGCTAATTGACCCGCCGCCATCTATGAAGCCTTGGTCCACTTCTGCTCTTTCCTCAATAGGGTCAATCTCCCACGAACACACGATCTCAGAAACGTCAACACTTTATTTCGTGGCTTCATCACAAACTCACCTCACGCCCGGAAGCGTCTCTCTTTAAGTGTCCGGTCACTTCCGCTGCCGTCTTCGTTACCGTCTCCATGATGGACTGAGTTTCTGAATAAAACTCCGACGACATGTTTGAGTTCACAGCTGCTTCTTTCCACCGAGGAGACGAACAGCAGCACAACGAGCGCCATTGATTCCGGAAACAGAAAAAGCTAAACAGCACATTTCAAAATAAAACTCAAAGCGTCCTCATTCACAAACATGTTTTTATTGCAGTAAGGAACGAGAGACAGGAAACAGATCGCAGGAGTACCTCCAACTATACACACCTGTCACTCAGAAAAGAATTACATCATGCTGGATTATTGTGAACTCAATATATAAATTAATGAAAAACAGTTCCTAAGTGAGACAGCTGGAATTGATCATCCTCACAATATGTACATGGGAAACTTTGAGATGTTAAATGGCCACAGTGTCCTTCAAATGTTAAAACTGAAGCAGAAAGAAAAAACTAATAAATGCCACAAACAACGGTGCTCACCTCTACTGTTAAGGCTCTGGATGAGAGTAGAGCTGCCACTATCATATGCTGTATTAAATACTACTGTTTAACCCTTAAATCTAATATAACAAGCGTAACAAGTGGGAGTTACCCGAGCCCACAACTATTATAAGCAAGTATTTCTACTTAATAACTTAAACATCTTAACATATTGCCAAAACCAGAACGAATTAGTTTCATTTCAATAATAAAACTGCACCCAGTCTCAACATCAGATTATGAAGATGAAGCCACGTTATTCAGTCAATGAGTTCAGTTGAGTAATATGATCTAATGCAGGGAATACTTTCCTGCTTTGCCACTTCATTTAGGAGTTTGTCCCGTTAACACAGGGCCTGACCAACAAGAGCCTTCCAAAAAACTAATTTCTCTAAATGAAGTTGTATTTGTTTAATTAACCTCCATTAAATTCCTTATTCTGAGTGCAAAGGGGTTTGATAAGGACATCGTAGGAGTAGGTAATGTCTTCTGTTGGTTACACAAACCTTTGTGAGGTGCTGGGTCACAACTCACACAGGAAACCCACACAAATTGAGTGTGGATCTGGATCAGCAGACAGAGCCGGGATTTGTTTGTCTTTCTCTAACATTGTGAGCTATGGCATTTTAAAGTAAATCATTTAATGGATCTTGGTGAAAATCATGATGAGGCACAAGACTGATATATCTGAGTGTATGGTGCAGTTTGATATAAGGGGACTGTTTGGCCTTGGCAGACATATACACTCTACTGAGTGACACTTTATTTTAAGATACATATCGACCAATATATTGGGACAAGAATGTTTTCCCCCCCTAATATCAGCTCCTCAAATAATCCATATCGGTCAGGCTCTAGTGAACACATGATTTCCCATCAGCCGAGCGTACTGGTGGTCATCACACCGTGACAGGACCCGTCACAGCTGTGCTTCTTCAGCTGCCTGGAGTCGGAGAAGCCCTGACCACACTGCTGGCACGAGTACAGCTTCTGCCCGGTGTGGATCTGCAGGTGGGACTTCAGCTGATTTGACTGATGGAACTTTTTCTGGCAGTGCACACATTCAAATGGCTTCTCGCCCGTGTGGATCCGTAAGTGCCTGTAGAAGTTTCCGTCCGTTCTGAATGCCTTGCCGCACTGGTCACATTTGTATGGTTTTTCACCTGTGTGAATCCTCTCGTGCTGCTTCAGACTAGCAGTATGGAAAAATCTCTTCCCACACACATCACAAACAAAGGGCTTCTCTCCAGCGTGGCTTCTCTGGTGATAGCCGAAAGAGTATTTGTTGTGGAAAGCCTTCCCACAGAGGCCGCACTGGTACTCCTTGTGCTCACTGTGGCCTCGTTCGTGAAGTTTGAGGGAATACGTGGTGCAGAAACCTCTCAGACATATTTTGCAGCTGAATGGTTTGACCAGAGACTTGTTTCGCCGTTTTGTCTGCAGAGGTCTCTGTGTGCCGTCGGCCTCCTCACTCCGGTCGAAGTGCACGTACCTCTGATGCATCAGCAGCCTGCAGTTGAAGAGGAAGGTCTTCCCACACAGATCACACATGAACGGCTTCCTGGCTCCGTGGATGAGCATGTGGGACTTCAGCTTGTTGTTGTCCGAGAAGCTCTTGCCACACTCCTTGCAGGTGAATGGCTTCTCTCCCGTGTGAATGCGAAGGTGCCTCTTCAGATTGTTGTTCAGGCTGAAACTCGCTCCACATATGTGACATGTGAACGGTTTCTCCCCAGTGTGGACGATGCCGTGTCTCTTCAGAGCAGTGCCCGTCCTGTAGGACCTGTTGCACACCGTGCATGTGAACGGCGTGATGCCGGTGTGCTTCCTCTTATGCACCGTCAGCGAATGGGCGTATTTGAAAGTCTCCTCACACATTGTGCACTTGTAATTCTTGGTGTTTGTGTGAACCACCTGATGGAAGCGAAGAGTGTCTTTGCTCTTAAACTCCTTCCCACACTTTTCACAGCTGAACGGTCTCTCCTCCGAGTGCACGGCCATGTGACATTTCAGCTGGACCGAAGTCTTGCAAGTCTTGTCGCAAAGCTGACACTTCAGCATCTGCTTCCACTTCTCGTGCCGTAAGAGGTGGTTCTCCAGAGACTGTTTGAGTCGGAAGGTTTTTCCGCACTGATCGCAGACAAAGGGCTTTGGAGGTTTCATCCTCTGGTGAGTCTTGAGGTGATTCTGGAGCGACTGCTCTTTTCGGAACGATCGTTTACACTGTGCACAGGGGAAGGGCCGCGGGACTTTACCCACCTCATGACGCAGAGTGTGATTCTCCAGAGACTTCTTCATCAGGAAGCTTCTGTCGCACTGGTCACAAGCAAACGGCTTTTTGTGAACCTTCATGTGTTTGTTCAGGTCACATTTGAAATGGAAACCAACATCACAGTGTTCGCAGAAAAAACGCTTCTCTGTCTGTAACTCTTTTTTTCCGGCTGGTCTGATTTTCTTCTCTGCAGAGCTGCTGTCAGTGGAAACTGGATGTGGATGAGAAAAATACACAAAATGAGTGTGATATCTTTAAAGATTTGAAAGTAAGAGCTAAGAGGGATTTGTCCTCTACATGTTCTAGTTGCTTTACAAACTGAAACAAGAATCATTAAGTGATGACGTATTCCCTCGGGCACAAGAAAAACTTGAAAAACAGATCATAGATGTTACCTGTAGTTATCTAAAATACCAAAAGGCAAAACTTCACCACCGGACCTACATTGTTACATAGGAAAAAAAATGTTGCTCCAGAAAATAACTGATAAAAGAACAATGTATGGAACAAATGTCAGGGAATAAGAAAAGCAACGTCCTGAAAACTGATCGTACCTTGTTCAATTTTATAAGTGGCTCTCCTGGTCCTCCTCGGCCTCCCTGATGGAGCCTCTTCCACAGACTTCTGTGATGAATAAGGAAATAATGGTTGAAATTAGTGAAGTATTATGTCTGGTCCAAACAAGTTAAAGGTTCAGTGTGTGAGAGATAGGTGAACGGATCTATTCACAATAGTAATCCTAGTGACGTTTTCATGTGTGTGTTTTATCTAAATTATACAAATTATTGTTATTTACTACCCAAGAACGGGCCATTGATGTTAAATACTTTATGTTTACATCGGGCGGGGGGGGGGGCATTTAAATATCAGATTTTTGTTGCTTCCAGGTAAATAACAGATCAACACCTACCTTCTCCACGGCTGAGGCGTGATCACTGACGCTGCTGGAGTTTGGACTGGGGACCTCTTGATGCATAGACTCTGGCGATCCTGCTGGTTTGTTGAGGACTTGCGTCGTCCCTGTTGTTTGGCAGACAGCCAGCGATGGCATGGAGGCCTGTGTTACGACGTGGTCGGCACCCACCAGCAGCACAGTGGGAGCAGAGCAGACCCTGCCCAGTACCACTATGGAGGCGACTGCAGGTGTAGGAGCAGCCGTGGAGCTGGCAGCTACCTCGCTGTCTGCTGAACCTGGTGGAGAGTTAAATGAATTTACAAAAAGAAACAGACAAAGACAGATGTGTAACAGCGTGTGAAGATTTGCAGCTCCCTCGGTTTTAAAGGCTTTTGGCATGTTAATCCAAAATGCTCAGCTTAACAGGATTTTCATGATTTAACGATCAGACAGTTATATTTATCAATCGGAAGTTTACCAGAGAAGAATTCCCAACCTCATGAATCTAACTTTATACAAATCATTAAACTTATAATAATCCATATTTGCAGTTGTGTCCTGTTTTTCCCATAAAGTGTTTATAGACCTTAAAGACGAGGAGCAGCGTCTGCATGCTTCTCCCTTTGGAGCCAGATCACACATGTGCATTGACTACTGAAATACATTGTGAATTACTGGAGGGGAAGGTCAAATGCATCATGGGATGTGTAGTTTTTTAGAACTCCAGCAGTCAATGGCTGACAGCCAAGTGTCCTTGACCAAAACAATGATAGAAGTGAGAATGAAGCTTTAGACTCAGACCTCGTTCCTACTGAGTCTCAGTCTTTTGACTGAATGTTCATGAAGATCAGGAGGACGTTATGGTTTTCTTATAGTGACTGTTTGATGTCATGTCTCGAACTGCCTCAGGTTTGTGTAAGTACTGGTTTGAGGCGGTTGTCTTCAAACCCTGAGGTTTACAGTGTGTTCTACACCTTTAGGTCTTAATGGTTCTCTAGTGTATTAAATATTCAGCTTTGGTTTGCAGTCAGTGTGTCACATGACACAAACAAAGTAGTTGTGTCCAACAGGAAGTTGTTGTTGTTGACCCCTAAGAAGCCTGTGGACTCTCCAGCATGAAACTGACTTTACCGCAGCTGAAAGGTGACTGACTTTGGCGGAATGGAGTCAGATGCGGTTCATCAGTTGATTGATTGATTGATTGGTTGATCGATGACGGTCACTCACCCGTCACTGGTCCGTCCGGCAGCGGGCTGGGACCCGCTCCTCCCTGCGCCTGGTGTCTGAAGCTCCGCAGCTCCTCCTCCAGCTGCTCCATCTCCCGGCTCAGCTGCCCCACCCGGGCCTCCAGCTCCTGCTCCAGCTGCCCGGCTTTCCTCTGCAGCACGTCCTCCAGCTGCTCCACCTTGGCCCGCAGAGCCTCGTTCTCCTCGGACAGCTCGGAGGAGAAGCGGGAGAACGCCTGGCGGACCTGGGCCACCAGACACGACTCTATCTCCCGGATCTCGCCGAGCTTCGCCTCCTGGAGCTCCGTGATTGGCGCCTCTTTCTCCCAAACATCCCTGAACACGGTCACCGCCGCCTGGATGGACACCTCCACGATCGAGGCCACTTCGCCTCCGAACCGCGCCTCCATCTTCTCCAGAGCCAGACTTCAACCCGCGGTGTCGTTGAGCGCGTGACACATTGTAAATTATAAACCAAACTTCATTTATCAAAGTTAGTTCGATGTTAAATTCTTCCGTGTTCGAGCAACATTCACCGTCCCTCTTGGTGTGCGTCGGGGAAAAGAATCCGTGTGGCACATCCGCTTCCGGCGTCACATCTATATTTCACAATAAAAGCTCCAGTCTTGTGAAAACACATGAAATATAGTTGAAAGAAATGAAATGCACAAGTGAATTGTAAAATGAAAGTATAGTGAAATAATAAACTATTCCACTGCTACTATGGCATCAGTAGAAAAGGTGACATCAGCAGTGGGTATCTTCAGTGGTGCTATTATGATAAACATAATAATGGAAGCTATGGACACCTTCACAACTGTTTTATCCTCCCTAGGGTTATTTGTTGCGATAGCAGAATGAAAAATGAACTGAAAGATTGTTCTGGCCGCCCCATTTAAAATCTTGAACATGTATACTGATGGTCATTGAGGTACAGCAGCCGATTGTTATTTGTGAGGGGAAGTGACCCGGAAAAAAGGGATTTCATAAAGCAAGGTAAACATTTTTAACAAAAGCACCATCGACATGAAAACTTCGCGGCTTGGCCACGGAATTGATCTGTTGGATTTGAACGATGCCGCCACAAGAAAAACTCCAGATCACTTCTACACCCCTGACTTTTTGACAGGACGAAGACCACACGACAGGAAGTTTACAAACACAGGAATCAACAAGAAAAGAATCTGAGAACAACCTGCGATAATCTTTTATTTATTTCTCCAGTGGAACTTTTACTAGCAGCACATTTTATAATTCAAAATCAAACAAGTGATATGAATTATTTGCCAATAACACTGTTCCCCAGGTTTGATGAAAATAATATTAAGATTAAACAGAATCTGGACCCAGACAAGAATATACACATCCTCTTTAAGGCTGCATTTGGATTTATCCTGTTTTATAAAACATTATTTTCAATAAACAAACAATAGAAACAAAAGAAAAGCTCGTTGTGTCCAACTTTCATGAGCTGATTGAAAAGAAAGCATAATAAAAGAAAAGCATTACATTTGTTCTGCATTTATTAGAAGGGTTTTAGTTTTCAAATAATTCGAGGCAGACTTTTAAATATTTTTTTTTAAAGAGATATTCAAATATCACAAAGGGATTTGAGTTTCTCGATCTTCACATAAAAAATGGAAGCTGAATAACGTGGAAATTATATCTTAACATGTCTGAAAGAAGTTGATAGAAATGATAGCTGATTGTTGATCTATATCTTCTTGGTGTCCGTCCACTACGAGAGCCACACTTCAGGTACATAAGATCATCAGACTCAAGGTTTGAGCTAATATGAGTTTCTATATGTTGAACTGTTAATGCTCCTGTGAATAAATCAAACATATCAGACAACTCTCAAAATAAACACGTGGCTTGTTACAGCTGGACAAAAAGGAACACTCGTTAATACTATTTAAGGCATCTAGGTCATAAGACCCTAGAGTTAAAAACACACTGTACACAAACTGCAACACACACACACGTACCTTTAAAAACCAGAAGGGACGTTCAGCTCTGTAAACCCTCTGGACTTAGAGCTCAATGTCTTTAACTAAATCAACCATTTAGATCTTTTCAGTTACGTTATTTAAAGGCGCTCAGATAAGCTGATGCAAAGAAAACTATATTCTAAATCATTTCCAGAGACTTTGCAATGTCATCACAATTTTCAAATATATTTACTGGACATTCCCCTCAAGTGTTGTCAACACAGTCAAGTAATGTGAAATTAAAAGGTCCACACAGATAAAGCAAGCTCCTCCCCCACACAAATCAATGCTCCTAAAGCTCAGTAACCAGGCTGATTCTGACACTGTGTCTGTGGCCGCTGTACGACAGTAACAAACAGAACCTGTTAGTCACAAACAGATCACTGCTCCCACTGAGGATGACCACAGTCTTCCACCGGAGAAACATAGACCACTAAAGCAGAGACGATAACCAGCAGGTGGCGATAAAGTCACAGAAAATCAGTTTAGATCTTGAACTTATGGACGTGATTGGAGATCAGTCCACACTGGGAACACAGCAGTTACCATACATGACAAACTGTTGGACAAAGAAAGTTTCCCCTGCTTCATTGGTCCCTCCATCAATCATTCGAAAAAAGTTCTTTAAAATCTTGATTTCTGCACAAAACATTCATGTTTTAAGAAAAGAAGCAGTTGATGGCACCATCAGAAAAGGTCACTCAGTAGTTATAGAGTTCATCGTCATCGCTACTGTCCAACGATGCCTGGCTTTGGGATCTCCGAGGAAGGAGTCTGTGCTTCTGTCAGGATTCCTCTCCGACCTCCTGGTTGATCACGTGGTGGTATCCCTGTGTGCTGTTCGGAGACTTCTGGCAGCAAATGATCCCGAGGATGAGGATGATGAGGAAGAGGAGCAGACAGCTGGACACCACCAGGCTGATGATCACCTCTGATGAAGGGGAAACAAAAGACAGGAGAGGAGAGGAAGAGGGAAGGGGAGAGAAAAAGAAAAGATGAAATCAGAATGGAGAGGATGGGTGGCACAATCTTTCTTTTAGATTATTAAAGGTCAGTGTGTGTGTTTGTGTATGAAAAGCTCATCTGCACCTTTGGACGGCACCTCACACTCCTTGTCTCTGTCATCTGAAATAGAGGGCTTTGTAATCCTCACAAAGTCCTCCAGGGGGCAGTCAAGGGAGCAGCCAGGTAACTGCAGCGGGTACGGATCCACTGTGCTGTCATTCCGGTAAAACATGGAAACTGAAACAGAGCTGCACGCAGAGAGAGGAGCGAGACAGTGAAAACAAGCTATACACCTTTCAAATTATCATTATAGAGACGACAGTGATCACTATATCAGATCAGTATTATCACAGAATTACAATGAACTGAAATTAGTTCTTATTATTTGTCATTACTGTTGATACCAAGGACTTTATGTTTTCATTGGAGTGAGTCAGATTTTAAGCTGAATAGGGCAGAACCCAGGAGGTTTTTCCTCTTTCTGTGATATTGTGAGAAAAAGCTTTTTTCAACCTTTTCTCTGGATCAGAGAATAATTTATGGATCTTGATGAAAAAGATTCAGCATTTTGAGTTACAGATTTTTATTAGTTTAACAATTTGGTGCAGATCCAAATAAAAAAATCCAGGTCTCTAGTTACCTCTCGTATGAGCTCATTGAGAGCAATGAGTTATTGTTAGGTGTGTGAGGAGTGTGTGTTTTACCCATTGTCCTCCCTGTACAGCTCAAATATCTGGCAGCAGGCATACGGTGGCGCTTGAGCATTGAATACGTCCAAGCTGCTCTGAAGGGCGATGACAGTGGTGTCATGCTGTGGAACAAACACACAAACACACAAACCTTAAACGAGAGCATCCAGATCACTGTTGTCTTTACATTAGAAGCTCCAGCCAGTTAGCTTAGCTTAGCACATAAACACTGGAAACAGCTCCAACCAAAAGGTACAAAATCCCACCGATGAGTAATTAAAAAATGATTTGTTATATTATCAGATTTGAACTTGCTCACCGCTGACAGCATCGTCATCTTCAGTTGCTGTTTCGGGTCTGGGACGGCCATCTTGGAAAGATTCTTCACTATCTCACCCAACAGGATCCCTGAAAATGATCATTAACCTCATTATCCACTCGTTACTATCCCTTTAACATTTCACTCGGAATAAAAATGGAAATAAGTTTGACTGAGGCATTATAAAAAAATGTATAAAATGAGACTGGGACCTTTGAGGAGCTGATGTGTCGACTGAGAGCGATTTTAAATCGGCCTTTAAAAAATAATCTGATAATATATATTTTTGAACCATTAACATTGCTGAAATTGAAGTTTATGCAATGAAAACATTTCTGACTGTCTCTGCAGTAACAATTCGATTTTGACAGACAGACAGACAGACACACAGACCGACACACACGCAGAGACACACACCCACCTCCTTGAAGCCGGCTCTTTTCCTGTTGTTTGTATACCCCAAATATGACCTGTTAAAAATGGAAATCAAGCGATGATAACATTACAACACTATGAAATCCAAAATAGAATTTAGATGACCATGATAATAAAAGTTTTTGTAGTTTGTATTAAGGGAATTGTTTGTGTTTCTTAAAATAGTTTCCCCTCCAATCCAAAAGGCCTCTTCAGTTCTAACTGACCAATGGGATCAATGAGAGTCTTTAGGTGTTAAACCTCTAGAGTGCCCCTGACTCAAGATATTGCTGATGCTTCCTGTAAGTTGTACACTCACCCTGCCACTCTCTGAGTCATTAGGTTCACATGAGCTGGGGTGGGTCTGAACGCACGTGACCCTAATCAGCAGGGTGGGTCAACTACTCTATTCGACGAGAGTTGCAACGTCTCGTAGAGACACAAGCAAGTCCAGGTGCAGATCAACACATGTACAACTGCTGAAGACAGGTCACAGATTTACTGCTGCTTCTCTTACTTTGGTTCCAAAGTCCTTGAGCACGCCGAGCCTCTGCATCACATCAGGAGTCACCCAGTCAGGAGCTGACATGTTGTGAATAGACTGAAAACACAGACACAATGAAAAACCAAGACAAAGACTTTAAGTAATCAGAAAAGAAGTTGTTATTGTTGGTGCTTTGTCCGCAGCGTCCCCTCCAACCATTTCTCACGTTGTTGTTTAATTACTCTGTACTCAGTGACCCAGCCGGTTTCACATGGCCTCCAGATACTTTGGATGTTTCTGACACTGAACAATCAAACATTTTGAATTAACCTCTTCGCTCTCCACTTCAGAGTTGCCCAGAAAGAAGATGTGAAACTGCGACAAGGAAGCAAAACTGTCGCGCACACACGCACACACACTTCCCACCTGAGAACACTGGCTTGTCTAAACATCTGACTTGAAGTATATTCTAGTCATGTCATGATAGAATAGAAACTGGGAATTCTTCAACATGACATGCTGTCCAATGTTGTGTTGTTTGTATGTGTGTGTGTTGTGTACGCTCACCTCACAGAACAGTGTGTCGTACAAACTCCAGACTGTTTCCACACTGGTTTTATTCATTCCTGTTTTATTCTTCACCAGCTCCAGGATGTCCTGAAGGCAGAAACACAACGTGGTCTGTTAACACGACTATTTATTCAGTTTGTCTTTTTGTTTATTGTTGACTTCAAAACTGGGTCAAGGCTTGAATATTAGACGTACAACCACCTAATAATATCTAAATATACTTTTTACATTAAATAGTTACATTTCACTTTTTCCACTGGTCATAGTTGAGTCCTTCCTTTCTAACAAACAATCTTTAATTTAAGGATATTTAGAAAATACCCCAATCAGGCTAAAATAAAGGTAACGTGTGTAATATCTATGTAATTCACAGACTAAATATATGTGAATAAAGAAAAGAAAGCGTACCTGGTATTTATTGGTGATATTAATGAATTCCTCAGTTTGTTCAGTTTCAATCATCAGCTGATTGTAGCGAGGACAGTCGCCGAGAGGAAATGAGAGAAGCTGAAAAAAAAAAAAAATTCATAATGATTTCATACAATGAGATTAAAATCCTTCAGTTCAGTATAGTGATGAAAAACACACACTCACACAAACACACAAACACACACATGCGTACCCTCTCTTCACTCTTAGGCACAGTGTGGATGGGTATCGGCTGCCACTTCAGGTTGGGGTTAAAGACCTGCTGACCACTGGGGGGGTAGAGACCTAGATGGCGACAGGAGTCCGAATAAAGCAGAATGTCTACGTGAGGAAGAGGAGTTCTACAAAGTGAAGTAGCCCTGACAGACTGTAGAGAAGCAGGAGGAAGAGGATGCTAACTGATGTACAGACCTGCCAGGTTGGCCTCAGCGCTCATCAGCGTGCGGTCGTAGTCTGTACTGCGAACGGAGATCTGAGGACAAAGCAAGTGACGTCTCAAATTTATTTACAAATAGCAGTTTAGTTTTCACAGCCTTTAAAAACACACTGTCAACAATGTAACACAGGCCCAGTTGACCCATAACCTCTTCCTGTTTTTGTTACTGGTCTCTCCCCCTTTCTCTCTTCTCTGCCCTCCTTCCGCCCACCTCTCCCCCACTCTTCTCTGAACCCCCCCGAACCGGTCGAGGTGGATGACCTGCCCTCCCTGAACCTGCTTCTGTGAGTTTTTGTTGGTTGCTCAACTGTTGGGTTTCTCTACAAGTTTGTAAGGTCTCGGCTTAGATGATGCATGTTTAAAAAAGCAGAAGAAGAAGGAGATAAGCTTGATAGTGAGTCCCACCTCATGTCTGTTGTAGGTTTCATTGAGGAATCCTTTGTATCGATTCCTCAGGAACTGGCCGAGCTCAAAGTGCTGCCTCATCCCAATCTAAAAAACACACAGTAACAAAACATGTAATGTAACCATGCAAACACAGGCAAATTATCCACCAGTGCGTAAATGAATGCTAGATATAGTGTATGTATTTCAAGCCACGTGACACATAAGCCGTGTTATTACTTGCGATAACTGTCCGAAGCCTTGTGGCCAGTCGCTCTCCTGGTGCGAGTCGGTGGGAAAGGCTTTGACCGGGGATCGGTCACCGTGACGGAACAGCTGGAAGGGAGAGAGGAGACATCAGGAAACAGAGGAAATATAGAAAAGAGCGGAGAAAAGGTCACATGCTCAGAAACACAGAAGCAGAGAAATACGGTAATGTGACATTAGTTTGACTTTGGACTTGAGAAAAAGCTCAACCCCCTTTTTGGGCTTGCGATAAACAGATTGAAGCCAAACCTGGTTTCACTTGTGGATAGAAAATCCAGTCAGCTGATCGGAATGACCCTGACAAACATTTGAAAGTTTTCCTTTCAAAAACAGCTGAGTCGTGTTAAAAACTACAGCGTTAAGATGAGTCGAGACTCAAAAGAAGGAAGTCAAAATCAATAATGACAGGTGTGAAACGTATTCAAAAATTGAAATGTTCCGATACCACGTTCCTTCCTGTTATACCGAGCACAGATTTGAAACCGGTGTATTTGAAAAAACAACAGCTGACATATTTTAACAGCTGCACGCTACCTCTTGTATGGAAGTGATGATTGACGGCATGTTGTGTGGCTACACTAATGGAAATAGCTCTCTCTTCACATCTCTCAACAGAACACTCGCTAGTGGCGTAACAGAGATGGAAGTGATTTCAAGAAGTGACTTCTGGGAAAAGGAAGTAGCAGCTCTGTCTCTGTGAAACTTGTATATAGTTTAAATCTGTGGTACCGGAACATGGGTTTGCCAACACGCTAAAGCCCGACCCGGCATCTTCGGCAGGAGCAGAGACATTTCTGATGATGGAATCTGAGCAGCTCAAATAAAAAAATAGGACATATATCAAAACAGAAGTAGGAAGGAAACAAAGGCAACTCTACTTTATTGTCCTTGTAATATGTGCATGGACAATACAGTTGAATCTAATGATATTTAAATGATGAATCACTGTACTTAACAGGGACATTTTAAAGGCAAGACATTTATAAACAAGGCACCACACCTGAAACTGCTCTTGTTATTAAATATATTCTAAAAGGCAAAGTATGTTGAAAGTAGGAGTTGGATGTGGTCAATCTGGTCACATGACTAGATGACATGACAGTTTCTATTCAGGTTGAAATACTGAGAAGCCACGAAACTAGAGTGTGTATTTCTGGTTCTCTGGGGATAATTCAAATAAAGAATAGAAACCTTAATAGCTGCAACAAGCACACACAACAATCCATAATGACCAGCTGACCAGGAGCAAAGTTTAAAGCTGTGACAGATTGTTGTCAATGCATCAACACAGAAAAGCATGAGTGTGTCAAATGCTACATAAATGCTCCCATCAGTAACACATTCCAAATCTGTAAAGCTAAAGAAGATAAGGAGAACAGAGGCCAAGAAAGACAAACCTTAAAAACACGGATAAATAGGATTTAAAAAACCAACTCTTCCTTTCCCAGTTATCAACTTTGTGATTTCTTCCCCAGTCACCGAGTTGTGATCAGAGCTCGCAGCACTGAACTTGCATCGCATCTCTCATATCAGCACAACACCGAGCACAGACGTGTGAAAGTCCACTGGCCCTCATCTGTTAAACTCAATAACAGTCGGGGTGTGTGGGTGTGAATCTGAGACAAATGAACATCCTTCAAACAGCTACAACAACAATATTAAAACATGTGGTCTTACTTGTAGTTGTAGGAGCAGCTGTATATATGTGTAATGTATTGTATTCATTGTGGAAGCTGCTTGCATTTATCAATTTTAGGACTCTTTTAATATTTTTTAAAGCTCATTACAGTGCGGACCCCAGTATGACCGGTTATTATGCAGCTACTAACTCCATATGCTCCAAAAAAATCATCTCAGGTCTTCCAACCAACACTTCCTGTGGTTTTCAGGTCAAGGCTGGTAAGTAAGGGTGATCGTACTTTTTCAATCAGGCTCCAGAGGCTCTGGAATTCCTGGGAGATAATATTTGCAAGCACTCACTACGACACGTTTATATATGAAAGGCTTTTAATGCCTAATTTTACTGTATTATATTTTATATTTATGTTATCTCTTATTTCCATTTTGTCTTATTTTGTTCAGTGCTGGTGTATCCTTGTACCCTTGTTCAGAAATTAAGTTTTATATTATCACCAATATATTTGTTGTTGTTCTTATAAATGTGTTATTCATGTGTCCTTGACTAGACCCTGATCCGAGCTGGCATGAAGATACTAAGTGCTTCTTCAATTTGTGTCTGTTTCATTTAAATCCAGGTAAACAGACAGTGGTCCTCAAATGGGGGTCTGTGGCTCACTGTCATGAGGTCTGTGGACGGTTTCAAAATTCCATTAAAATGATCATGTTATCATTGGGTCAGACACGGTATGATCTTGGTAATGTGAAGTGTATTAATATCTTCCATAGACATTTCTCCTGTGTTGATCTTTGCACATCATGAAGCAGAAATGCAACTCAACCGGTTCCAGCGCTCCTCCGCTCCCGTCCCTGTTATGATCCAGATCAGATCTGGTCTACATCCAGGACATACTGACTATTTGTCTACAGATCCGACATCTCTTGATTCTTGTCGTTCTGGGTTTGTACCCTCATTTTTTGATGCACTTATTTCCGAGTCACTTTGGATAAAAGTGTTGTATTAAATTAAATGTAAGTTTAAAAAGATGCAGGTCAAATGATTTCTTCCTAGACTCATCTCCGGCTCCTTGGTTTGGAAATCATTCAGCACCTCTGCTTTCTATGACTCCATGACATTATCAGTTTGACCCAGATAACATCAGGATTTACATTATAAACAGGAGCTGGTCCAAAGTATGGCTTCTTGTTGGCACACCTGCCAGGTTTGAAAATGATCACAACTCGCTGTGGCTCAGGAACAAACCACAGACAGACAGACAGACAGACACAGGGTGTCTGTGATTTCCTTGTTCCTTAGCTTCTTCTTCCAAGTCACGGGCTAGCAAGACATTCTTCAATTGGAGGGCATTGATACCAAACACACAAACGTGTTTATTCAGAGGACACGCACGTTGCCAGGTCGAATCCCTGTTACCCGAATTTACTGGAAGACCCCGAAAACTTTGTTCTGACTCAATTGCAATGAAAATAAATAAACACGCGTCCAAATAAGCAAAGAAAACGCAAAAGTCCCTAAATTGTGAAGGGAGTTCAATAACAGTCCTTCCGCTCCACAGCGGGACGCGCGGGGTGAACAGGCCACAGCTCCCACATTACTCACCACAGTCACATAAACCAGTTTCTTCTCCGCTGCAGCTGCTCCACACACAGAAAGCACCGTTAAAACAAACAGTCCGGCCGCAGACGCCATGTTTACAAGTCTGCAGCTGAACGAGCTCCTCTATGATGCTAACGGCTTCTTCTTCTTCTTCTTCTCCTCCGATGCAGGGAGGCACCGGGCGTTAAAGGTGCGTGACCGCCACCTACTGTGCTGGAGTGTGGGTCAGCGGAAATACACCAATAATAACTAGAACAACTTTAAACTTAAATATTCTTCATTCATTCACCTTCCTTTAAAAACTCAATAATATTTTTTTATTCCCCTCATTACTGAACAAATCATCCTCAACACATCTGCAGCTTCTTTTCAGGGCAGTATGAGCAATACCATCATTTCTAAACAACTTTGTCCATAAAATGTAGGTAAAAAATTACAATTACATATTAAAATGGTAAGAAATAATTTCCAAGATAACATCTTCAAATGTCTGGTTTTATTTGAACAGTTTATGGTCATATATGACAAAGAAAGACATCAAATCCAAACATTTAACTAGCTGTAACCAGCAAATTAGAATTTTTGCTCACAACGTGAAGATTTCCTGTTGAACATGTTGCTGCACACGTGTTAGTGGTACTGGTGAGATACGTGTTTCAAGGACAAAGTGGTTATTGAAGAATTACAAATAAACCTTAAATTCTTAGTTTTAATATTTCGTCAAATAAAAGATGATTTGTCTTTTTTCTGGTCTTAATGATCTTTTGGAGAAATGCTAATCCAAACTGAAGCCCATTTAACAACAACGTTTTCTATTGAAACCAAGAGAAAAAAGAAAACACGGAGTACACATACTGTTAAATGAAAAGGTATTTTATTTATCATTTCATCTCGACCGACAGACTGAGGGTCGATGTGAACAGGACAGCACGGACACACGCAGACAGGCAGGGCGGCTGCCACCTTATCCATGTTTCTAACTCAGATGTTTCCCATGTTGACTTTCACACATCTCGTGTTTCTGCAGCGTAAAATGGTTCAGATCTCAGACTCTGTGATGGGGCCTGTGATCACGTGAGCTGTACCCTGCACGTTCTGTCCCGTGTGCGTCTACAGCATCGAGGTGCGTCAGTTCATCAGGACGTTAGAGTGACAATCTGACAGCAGGCGACTGCACAGTGTCACTTCACACATGAGTTCACCTACTTTAACTCTGACTGTTTGTTGTGTCCAACATGCATGTACATGATTGCATTGATCCGGCATTCACGCCTCATTTAGATGCATAAAAAGTGTTGATGTAAAAAGAAGAAAAAGATAAAGAAAGTTTCATGTTCTCAAGACGTGTTTTATGATAAACAAAAAAACACACAAAAGGTCGAGAGAGAATTTAAAATCCTGAAGGGGAAAAGGGTACAACTTAAAAAAATAAAAAACAAACACACAGGAACAGCCAGACACAGGATAAAAACACTGTAACTCCTCACCTCCATGTGAAACTTTTCAGAAACAGAGAAGATGATCAATTTTGCCCAGGTAAAGAATGATTTCTAAAAATATAAAACAAATCCCCAGAGGGATTCCTGGGCTCTACAGACAGGAAATGACCTGATCAGAGAGGATGACGCAAGTTTAAAGTCCAACTGAAATCACATCCCGTTTCTGAAAATGTATTGTTTAGTTATTTTCTTTATCAAACCAAAGATACATTTGACTTTTGTCCGACCAGCTCACACGTTAGATTTGTTTTGTTGACAACATAACAAATAGTATCAGTGTTTACATTGCCAGCATAGAAAGTTTTATTTTACAGCTTAAACAAATATGTATTAAGGTTCTTTATTTTCCAAGTTCTATATATTTGGTTGTTTACGGATATTTATGATGAAGTTTATGTTAAAATAGTATAAAATATCAAGCCTCAGTTACATTTTTGTCAAGTAGTTTGATAACGAATCTTAGGAATCATTGCCAATCAATTATTCATTAAAATCTATTTATAGCGGCCATTAAAATCTATTTATAGCGACTTATATATAAGTATATATATCATAATATTTTAAATTGATGAAATGTCTTGATCTGTATCGGTATCAATCCCCGAACATCCACATCAGTCAGGCTGTAGTTATGATATGAATTTCCCCTTTGAGATGATTTACAGAGCAGATGGCTGCAGCAGAAAATGAATCAAACACATTTCAGTTGGACTTTAAGTGAAATAACAAATAAATCACAACCAAATGAAGAATATCATCATTCAGCATCAGTGATATTAAAACAGCATTCGTATCTGAAATGAATTTATAAAAAGGGTTTGAAATGCATTCTGACCCAGAGGCTTCCACAGAAACTTAAATCTGCCCGTCAGCCTCCGTGGCTCGTGCTTCACAAAGCCCATGCTGCATTTACCACTTTTCTTTTCTTTTCTTCTGACCTTGTTTCCCGGGGTCTTATGGCTTCGTGGTGAGTTCACAAGAAATAAACATGAACCGACGTGTGGATGCAGAGTCAGTGGGCAGCAGAGACGAGCTTCTTAAGACAAGTGATTTCTCTCCAAGCAAAACATGCAATCTCAGGACTTACAGGCAGTTTAACCCTTTTTTGTAAAATATTTGGTCAGTGTGAAATCCTGGCTGTCGCCTGCGTCACTTCATTCACTTATTCATTCATTTATTCAGTCATTCATTCCTGTCTAACGCTACACTGACGAGATGTTGACCCAGACAGTTTACACTCGGAAACAGGTTATTAATCTCCGACACTGAGTTCTATACTCCTGTGTGTGTGTGTGTGTGTGTGTGTGTGTGTGTGTTGTAGACCGGTCGTGTCTGGAAGACTAAGGTGGCGTCTGAGGGGACAAACGTATGAGCACGTGAAGCACACAGTAAGAACACAAACATAAATAACCTGAGAGCTATGGAGACCCTGGAAGCAGAGGGCAGCAGCACACATGTGCACGCACGCAGACTCACACACACACACAAACACACACACACACACAAAAAGTTATTTTGAACTCTGTATAAAACGGATGTGTGACTAAATCAAAGTAGTTTGATGTGAGAGAATGAAATGAGGCCAGTTTTCAGCCTGAGGGCCTCATTCATTAAAAACATGCCCAATGCAGATTTTGTGCTTATGACCAAAGCCAAACATGTAATATATGGAAAACTGATCTTTTATGATAAAAACCAGTTGATAAAAATTGATTATTATTAGATATTTATACATAAATCTGAAAATGGGGGCATTAAAATGTTTCTTTTATCAGGTCTTAACTTGAATTAAATACAAATCACATTTTAATAAATGAGGCCCCTGAGAACCAGAGATTACCTTCAGTTTAAGTCTCTTTCTATCCAATCATCCCAAAACTGTGCATCTGTCTTTTAATCGTTCTGAATTGGTCACAGGTTAAAACTCAACGTGACTCATCTGTTCTTCAGGAATCTTCGTGAGAAAATCTCTGACCCTGATTCAACATGAACAAAAGGAAGCAGCGGCATTCTCTCTCATCAGGCAGATTTCAGAAAATTCTGAGCAACTTCAGCTTTGTGAAATCGTAACGACACAAGTGTGTCTAGTAATTTCTGAGCACGGGTTAGAGGTCTCTGCGCCCCATTCGCCCCTCCTCCTCCTAAACCACTCTCTTTACATCTTCCTAAAATCAGGACAGCAGCTGGTCAGCAGCGTTGGTTCATTCGTGATGGGTTTGGATGACTGTGGTGTTTGGTATCAAAGTGAACCAGTCTGAGTTCCATGTCTGTTCATGGGGGGACCTCGAGACAGATGAGACACAGTGGAGAAAAGAGTTAACAAAAAAAGTTTCTCTAAGTTTGTGGGTTTGTTAAACATTTTGGCATAATTTCATTCTCTTTCGATTTCCGAGGGGTAATAAGACATAGTGTAAGATGTCTCAACTTACAGATGGACAGATAGATGCAGTCGATGGGACAGACAGACGAGAAATACACAGAGAGAGCTCATCTCACAGAAAAGAACAAACAGTATGTCGAACAGTATGGGCTACGTTTGATCAAACAACCAGCAGTCAGTAAGAGCCTTCAAGTTGATGCATGTCCCGTCTCTCTCTTGCGTTAATGCTGCCCGGGGTTCAGCAGCACAAAACTCCACCCTCGGCGGTTCTCTGAAAAGGCCACCAGGGGGCGTACAGTGACTCTGTGTGGTCTCACAGAGACACAGAGGAGAGAAAGAGAGGGAGAAAGATGTCTCCTGCTCCTCATTCATCCTGTCCTTCCTGTGAATGAGCCTGGGTCAGTCCCTCTGTCCTGTGTGTCACTTTCCATCCAAACACAACCTCTTTGTTGACAGTGCTGGAGGCGGAGAGGAGGAGGGGGGCGCTCACTACCAGTCTACAGCCCCACCTCCCACCCGGAGTTCATACGTTTCAATCCCGACCAATCTGTCGCCCGGCTCACTTTTTCTTTCCAGACTTCTCTGAGCGCTTCGCTTCCGACTTCCCACCTCGATCTGACCTCTCCGACCTTTCCCCCCGCTCCCGCTCCTTCTCCTTGTCTGCCCTCTCGATCCGGTCGCCTCGGTCCGAGCGCTCGCCGCCTCGCTCCGACTGGTTGTCTGCCTTGCTGCCGTCGCGGCGCGTGCCCTCGTCTGTGGATGAGGTAGTTGGTTGGGGCTGGCCCCATTTGGCAATGTCCTCGTGCTCTGTAATACTGGCGGTGATGTTGGTCACCCACGCTTTGAGGTCGTCCTGGTAGGAGAGAGGGAGGGAGGGGAGGGATCAGCCGATCGGTCGTTTACTGCTTTTGTCTCGTATGTTACTTTAAAGGTTCAATGTGTACGTTTTAGCTGTAAGGAATCTATTCTACTGATCAGGTCGTCTCTACGGAGGCCGCCATGTTTTTTTAAAAGCCCAAACAGGACAAACTAAACCTCATAAGGCTTTATGACCACAGGTTCTCTCCCATGTTTGGAATAGGAGGGTGAGGTGAGGAGTACTCCGCTGCAACATGAGCCTTCACCACTAGATGTCACTAGATTCCAGACACTAAACCTTTAACTGATGCGTGAACTAAATCCACTGTTGTAGCTCCGTCAGATAGAAACCAAGAAGACATCTCACCTCATCTTTAGCATGAAACAAAAACTCGCTGCCATCCTTCGTTCTGCAATGAAAAGGTGAGTTTCAAACAGAAAGCTTCAAACCAGTATCAACACAGGCCCATTCCAAACTGGCAGGTTTAGAGCAGACACTGCACGAGTTCATTTAAGCAACAGTGACACATTTCTTACAGTGTTTATCATGTAAAAGTTCCAAATTTGTTCTAAAGCAGCACATGTGGGATGAAACAGTTTCTCACTTGAGCGTGAAGACGTTCTTCTTCTTCTTGTATCCGTTGGTGACGTCGCAGTGGCAGTGGGAGAGGTTGAGCATCGGCTCGTTGTTGTAGGCCGTGGCGGTGTTCTTGGCATCCTTGTAGAAACCCATCCCCCCTTTGTTCAGCACGCAGTACAGGTTGACCCATGACCTGCTGTGGTGTGGAGAGGCCGGGAGGGAGAGTGGAGGAGGAGGAGGAGGAGAAAGAGGGAGGAGGGGAGGAGCACGGGGAAGGTGGTGGTTGGGGTGGGGGGGGAGATGCGAGGAGTCAGGCGGAGCTGCAGAGTTGCTCTTGTTAAGCTAACACCTCACTCACCTGACCAGAGCAGACAGGTAGGTGGGCGAGAAGAACCAGCGCCAAGAAGGAAGGAGGAAACACACCGCTGAACAACCACAGACCGACGCACAGACAGACGGACGGAGGGGGGGAGGGTGGGGGAGGCTAGTTAGTGTGTGGGGCTCATATATGACTTACCTTGGAGGAGACGAGAGGAGCCACCAGCAGCACAGAGGGCGAGAGGAGGAAGGAGAAAGAGGAGTTTGGTTAAAGGACATTTTGGCAGCAACACAAATTCATCTGTAATCACTGTAATACTTATTAACCTTATGTGAGCACGTTTACATGCACATAGCATTCCAGTTGATAGCTTACACCCAAATACAGGTATTATTCAGGGCCAGATGTTTGAGTGCAGCTTCACGTCCAGATCTAAAATACTTCTGTGAACTATACGACTGGAGGAGACCAGTGGTGCATGGGATCTGCCTTTGTTGAATTGAAGTGAAGCGGAAACCAGGTCAGATAATAATAAGCTGTTTTTTTAAATCCCCACAGAATCATCAGTGTCAGAAATGTTAAAATCCTACTCTCAGGTTTTTAAGCACCACATCATTTTAACAAACATGAACAAAACAATAATTTTAAGGGCAAATCTTCCTTCTGAGCTTATTAAAGTTTACGACACAGCCTCCTTTAGAATTTCTCAGAATGAAATTTGGAATCTTAAAACCATTGGAGTTGTTGAACATTAATAAATAATGGTTGTTTGTTAAAATAGTGTTCAGCATGTTACAGAAAACCTTGAGAACATGTTTCAGCTTTTCAGAAAAATCCAGAACAATCACAGCTCGAGGCTAAAAGCAGCTTGAAACTTCAGCGTAAAGCTATCGTCAAATGATGGATGTTTATGAAACGATTTGAATTCACTCACTTCGTTGCTTTGCTATAACGACTTAGCACCATTCACACGCACTGTATATTTTCATAGAGAAAACGTGGTTATCCTGAATAACACCAGAGAAATAATGTGCACGTAAACAGAGCAAACAATAAGTCGAGCGAGGAGCCGTTCAGAGATTCACATCTGAGCAGGATTCAGCCACGGTGATGCTTTACCTTAACATGTACATAGCAGGGCATGTACATACGAGACATTCATCCATCGCCGTGAGTGGACGCATGCGTGGGACTCGTCCTGAGCTGGAGGGGAATGAGCTGTGTAGCGGTGCGTGGTCAGTCCAGCCACTACAGGGCCGTGCAGAGAGAGACTTCTGCCTTCTGTGTCTCTCTCTGGAGGAAGCAGGGCAGTCATCTGTGGAGGCCAGTGTGAGTGTGTATGTGTGTGTGTCTGTGTGTGTCTGTGTGTGTGTGAGTGTGCCATCAGTACTTTCTCAACCTTCACTCCGACAGCGTTCCTCAGCCGCTCAGTCTGTGTGATAACCAGCCTATCACTGCTGCTGTGTGTTGGATCAGGAGGCTCCATAAGCATCATGCATGATAGTTTCACATGCCGTGAGATTTCTGTGAGCTGCTGCTGGAAGTCTTTATAACTTATAACTGTTACTGAGGATCAGTGACTACATCCATTTACATCTTGATCAGGTTGCAGCCTGATAAGAGGATAACATAAAGTGTCTCCTGGAGCTATTTAATGCTCTTGTACTGCAAAACTACAAACTACCAGCTCTGCTTAATGAACTCATATTGAGACCATTTGAAATATAATCATGAGGGAACAGTGCGATTAATCTTCAATACAGATCATCAACTAATGGTCACTTTTTAAATGAAAAAACAACTTGACCGAAAAAACATCTTTTACCGCGATGAGATTTACGAGGCCGGCAACACACACCACAACATATAGTGATAGATTAGTCAATGGGAAATCTTAAAGCAACACCATGTAACTTCTACTAAGCAACAGCGCCCTCTGCAGCCACACATGGGGATTAATTCTGTTCAAGTCTATCATTGTGTTGGACTTGGACTGTGTTGAACTGAAACACACCTGAACGCTGGATATTACCCATGATCCTCTGCTTCCTGAACCTGAAGAGCTGCTACTGCAACAAACCCACCAAACTCTCTTTATGAATATTGAAGATAAACTCTAGTTTTTTATAACATCTGAGTCTGAATCTTTTTAACTGATCTCAGTTCAACTGGAGTTGATTGTGACCGTTGAAGCTGTGACTCTCAGTCAGTTCTTCTCACAGGAGTTGGAACCCACTCACTGAACCATCACAGTTTAATCAAGCTGCTGGTTGAAGGGGAAGTTGCATCGTGTTGCTTTAGATAGAAAGATGCTCTGAGAGCCAACCTCCACCAAGGCTAACGCCAAATGCCACCATGTTTAAGTAAGTGAAAATAAATTATTTCAGCCTGATCCATTCAAAAGTTCCTTGGGTCACGCCCCACATCTCAAATAACTTTAGCATAATATCTGCTGAGTGATTGTGGGATAAATAAATAAATATCCAAATGTCAAATAATCTAACCGTGTTCACCTGAACCACATCTCTATCATGTTGACACATATGCTGAGGCAACTAGTGAGGCATCATGTGTGAGCAGGGAGTGTGTTAGCTTGGCATGCTAATATCATGCTCCTGTGTGAATCCGGGAGAGGAGGGAGGGGAGGGAGGTTGGCTCTGGTGTCATGAGGAACAGAGCAGCAGATACGACCCGTCTTGGGTCAAACAGTATCTGATCATGAACTGATTTCAATCCTCTAACTAAATCAAACATTTATGTGAATTGCTTTGAATTCATTTCACTGAGAAATAACCTAAATGTAACCTGTTATTTGACCAAGAACACGTCTGATACTCATGACACGCAGCATCCGTCCTCCTCCTCCATGACCCATTCACCCTTTCCACGTGTCAGGACCTTCATTATGACCCTGAACACCCACCTGTTGGTGCTCTTCTTCAGAGTCTCGATGTCTAGCTTGCGGAAGAGGAAGCCCTCTTGGTGTGCGGTGTGCGCTGGCGGCTGGGGCACTGCCGGGCTGCTCTGAGCCGGAGCAGACCTGGACCGCCGAGTCGTCGCCTCTCCCGCCTCTTTGGGTCGTGGGCGCCGCCGTGGTTTGGGTCTGTCCCGAGCTCGAGGTCGGTCGGGACGGGAGGACTTCTCTGACACTCCGTTGGAGACGCGGGGAACCTCGCCACGGGCCTGGAGGCAGAGAGGGGGGACAATAGCCTTTGAGAGATTAATCTTCAATTTGAACAAAAGTTGAGTAAACTTTACCATGGATTCATGATGACACTGATGGAAAGGTATAGTGGTGGTATGATACATTTTTTGTTTTCAATTTTTGTGACAAACACTGAGAACCACTATTTGAATGAGACGCTCATGAGATAACAACCAGACCTGTGCTGCTTCTCTTTCTTGCAGCTGCTCTACAATTTCTGCCATGGTGGATCTCCTCTCTTCTTTCGCTCTAAATAAAATAAAAAATAAAAAATAAAATTAGAGAACCACCGGGTCATCGGAAGACTGTGCACGTTTCTTTTCCACATGTGCTTCAACACCACACAAGGTCTCACCCTCCTGCTGAGCGTCTGTCTGAGTGCTCCTTCGCTGTGTCATGCTCGCTGGATTCCTGTCTCTCCAGCCGGTTGCGGTCCCTCTCTCTCCGCCGGCCCTCGTGGCCCCCGTGGCCCTCGTGCTCGCTGGACGTTTGTCTCTCTAATGTCCGCTTGTCCCGCCTCTCTGCATGTTCCCTCCACACCTCCTGAGGCAGCTCGTCCCTGCGCGCTTGGATCAGCTGCTCGCTCGACAGCTGCCGCTCTATCTTGTGGTCTCTGGGGTCTCTGTGTGTCTGGACCTGGGGCTCGGCATGGCCCAACGGGTCAGTCCTGGACCCCCGGGGGCCTCTGGTGGGCTCGCTGTGCAGACGCTCCCGCCCCGGCTCATGGAGCACCACCTCAGCCATCACCGCCATCTCCACCTTCTCTGTACATATCTCTCCCATCATCATCTCTCTCTCCCTCCCCCTCTCCCTCACCTTCTCCAGCCGGCTGGCCACGAGCAGAGGCGTAACTACGTCATCCATGTGTTTGATTTTGGGCTGCCTCAGATACGGAGAGGATTTCACCTCCAGTTCCTTTGTTACCTGCACTGGCTGGAGGTGAGTCATGGCTTTCGTCGCATGCTCTCTTGCCGTACTGACGCCTTCTCGCGCCTGGTTGGCTGAGACTAGCATGGCGGCTGTAGCAATAGATGCAATTGAGGAAGGTGCAGGCTGGCCTAGTCCTGCAGCCACACCCACCACGCCACCATGCCGGGCCTCCAGGGTGTGACGGTAGTTGGAGCCGTTCATCACAGGGGAATAGTTGGTGACTGTCGACCCCAGCCGACGGACCACAGAAGAAGGAGAGGGTGTAGGAGTGGCAGGGGAGGGGGAGGGAGGGGAGCTAGCCTCGTTCTGTTCGTAGATGGTCTGTCTCATGACGGGGGAGATGGGGATGCGGGGGAGGGTGGATGGATTCGGGCAGGCGTCTTGAGGTTCCAGGAAGACCTTCCGACCCAGCAGAGGAGTCGGGGGGAGTTTACTTTGCTCAGCTTTCAACTTCTCTACCTGCAGGAGGAAAACAGAACCAGTGTAAGTGTCAAACGGTCAAACAGGACTTTGACATGAGTGGATGACATTGATGACACAAACATAATGATAGTGATGATGATGGTGGTGGTGATGATGCTACCGTGGTGATTCTTCGTAGGGAGCTGAAGCGCTCCTCCCAGGTGGCAGCGGCTTTGCGGAAGGCTTCATGTCGACGAATCAGCTGCTCCACCTCGTCCACACTGGCTCCCAGCTCGCAGCTGCTGATGAACGGCTCCTGAGCCGTCAGCCACGCCTCCGCCACCACCGCCTCCTGGGCGAACTGATGCACCTCCAGCACTGAGGGAGGAGACACCACGTTTCAAAAAGGAAATGAACTTCACTTGTATTCTCTTTTCTTTCACTACAGTCTCCTGTCGTACTTCTGTGTGTGTTTATGTCAGATTGTGTGTCTGTGTGTGTGCTCACGTTGCTGCAGCGCTTCCCAGTGCTTGTCCCACTTCTCAGACAGCTCATGTTGCTTAGCAACCACCTTGTCCAGCTTCTCCTTAATCTGAGAATTCAAATCATTGATTTATTAAGATTGAAAACCAGATTTGAGGATTTATTCCATCAAACTTTTGGTGCCAGGGTGCTGGCTACTTAATTTGTAAATGAGTTGCTGTGTACAAAACAAAAAGTAGTTAAATGTGTATTATTTCCACTCAAGTATTTAATCTTCATCATGTTTCCTCATCGCACCTCTTCAGCTGCAGGGTTTCGAACAGCCAGCAGGGTCTTTCCCATTTCAATACACGTGACAACGCTCCGACTGCGAGCCTCGATTTCGCCTCTCAGACTCTGGTGATAATTCATCAGCACCTCCACTGAGGACACATCTCTGCACAAACCACACACACACACACACACACACACACACACACCGAGACAAACACCAACACAATGCTTAGATTTGAACATGAAACACACTGAATACTAAGGTTCAACCTTTGAGCCAGAATTTCTTCTCCACGATCAGTACATTTATTCTTTAACTACTAAAACTGTTATTTTCAGCTTAGTCTACAGGAGAGATAACAACCACAAACGAAGATGATGAAAGCAGAAAGTCAGATTAATGTCTGACACACTTCTAGTGCTTTGTTTTAACCCTGCAGTTGACACAGATCCTGTGTTGAAAGTACCTGGGCTTCTCTCCTGTCCCTATCTGACAGAGGATCGAGTCCATCCACATGATCTGGTCTCGGACCATGCCGAAGAACCTCAGTTTATCTGTCTCGGTGGTGATTTGCACTCTACACTCTTCACAGGACGTCAGCAGCTCCTTCCAGAACTGCATCACTTCATGCTCACGGCACGCGATGGCTTCGGCCTTCTCTCCGGCGTACACCGTCCTCAGCTGGGCCGCACTCTCCTGCAGCTGACGCACCTGGAGGTTTGGAGAGCAGGGGTTATCAAGAAGCTACGCTGAACCAGGAAGAAGCAGATCTTCAAAAAAATGGAAAGACCAAGAGTTTTTTTTCCGAGTGACGCAGAAAGCACAGCTGCTCTGACAGCTGCGTTCAGCGGAGGCCAAGCGGTCGGGCTCTGTCACCACAGATGAGAACACACAGCTGTGATTCTGCATCTCTCCTCAGTGAAATGCACTTTCTCCAGGTGCATGACAGAGACTCAACAAAGCACAATGAAATGCAGAGTAAGAGGGAAGTTCTGCAATGAGGCTTCAGACTCACAAATAACCAGGGCTCTTTACTATTGGTCTATTTTAATGTTATCAGATCGATCTTGCTGCCAAAGCTTTAACACTTAACTCTTTGTTACTTGTAACAAAATACATCAAGATAGAAAACATAATAATATACCGTGGCTTTTGGAGAGTATGAAGAAACACAAAACTAAAAACAGTCGTCATTATGTGATTATACTGATTCATGATCATCACCTCCACATGGTGTGAACGTAATTCATGGTTTGCTGTGAATCTGGAAAAAAGCTAAACTAGCATTAGAAAAAGTCTTTGGCCTAATGCATAGTGATCATCTTGAGGGAATTCTTTGTGACTCTTCCCTACGTGAGTCCCAAAGCCTCTGTATATTGCAGCCAGTGAATTGACGTGCACATGTGCATGTGGCTGTACCTGCGTGACCAGCAGCTGTATGTCCTGTTCGAAGCTTTGCAGGAGTCTCTGCAGGGTGCTGGTGTTGGCAGTGCTGCCCTGCCGAGCCTGGACCTCAGGCAGTCTTCGGTGTTTGTCCTCAATCTGAGCCAAAACCTGAATAAAGTGCAGAGGAGTTGAATATATTGTTAAATGTCTTTGAAGCTAAATGTTATTTTCAAATTAACTAGCGCATACTCTTTTCTAGATTGTATCACATGGTATCATCATCATCATCATCACAGAAAAAAGGAAATTCTTCTAACATCAGCCTGTGCTGCTAAGGGATGTGTTTACTTTGATGCATAATCGGTATAATTATTAATGTCTCGTTGCATTTCCCTGCATCACAGCACGTCAGCTCTGTTACCTCTCGGCAGTCGGAGAAGAACTTGTGCAGCTGATGTGAGGCGGCGAGCATCTGTGCCCGGGTCTCGATGAGCTCCAGCAGGTCGGCCCAGGCCTCGTTCACACCGTCCTTCCACTCCGCGATGGTCGCGGCCTCCGAGTGGCCGTAGTCGATGAGCTCGTCCACCATCTGGTTGACGGCCGTAACTCGCTCCTGCCCCACGCTGCCGGTCTCTGATGCAAACTCTGTGAACTTCTCCTGCAGGACCTGGAGGTGTGGATGGGAGGTTGAGAAAGGAAAGACAAACGTCTAGAAATCTTGGGTTAGTGTAAAATAATAATTAACAGTAGTGACTTCACTTAATAAATGAATAAAGTGTTTTTTTGAAATCTCCAATATGTTTTTAGATTAATTATTCATCCACATCCATCATCTGTCCACACACTTACTGTCACATGCTCGTAGTCTTGACCCAGTTCCGGCGAGCTGGCGACCACCTCCCTCTGAGCGATCCACTGCTCCAGCTCGTCCACCTCTCTGTTGAGCTGGTAGAGCCAGTACTGCTGCTCCAGGCGGCTCTTCCTCTCCTCCACCAGGTCCTTCAGGGACACGTACAGACGGTCAATCTGCGACTGGCGCTTGCTGATCTGCTCGCTGTGGAAAGAGGCAGAGAAACTGTGTCAGGTCATGTACACACAAACAGGGTGTGTACCTGCGGCAGGAAACCGTGCGTCTGAAGTTTAAAGAAAAAAAGATGCGGAGCTGCTGTACTTTGAACTAGAGATGCACCGACTGCAGTGTTCTTGGAAATTGATTATACACAAACATTTTCTAACTTTTCTTTGATGATTCTCAGCTCTTTACTTTATACTGATTACAAACAACACACAACCAAATCAATTAATAACATGGACTCTGCCTCTGTTAACGGACACTGCTCTTGAATAACTATTAAACATCTGGCTCAGGTAAACAGGATGGGCTGGTTAGGATTCAGATGAGTTCTTAGGTTTGTATTGAATTAGGTCAGTATTGCAGCATTTCCTCTAGAACTGTGTGTGTGTGTTTTCATCATGCTCACAAGTCCGGATGCCCCATCTCCAGCAGCTGCCGGCACTGCTGCGACAGAAGGCCGATGGTCTCAGCATAGTCCTCGATGGTCTGTTCCAGGACCAGGTGTTTCTTCAGCATCTGCAGGGTGCTGGGCTCGTCCTGATGGGAGAGGAAATGACACGCAAGTTTTACTTCACACACAATGGTCTATACACAGCATAAATCTTCTATACTGCACTGCTGATGACTTTAGATAATGTGTTTGTGCCTCTCAGGAATGTGTGCATTCAGAGTAGTTCTTCTCATAAGTTAAAGTTCATGAAGAAACAATGTCATGAAGCTCAACATAAGGAATCTAATTTCTCTCTATCTCTGCTGATTGGGGGCGTATCTAAACGGCCAATCAGATTCTACCACAGTCTCTTCCAGCTAATCATGCGGCTGCTGTTAAACTTTAAATCCCAATTTATTAGTTGTTGTTCACTGAAAAGCCAAGAATGATTCAGACACTCTCGCTCACCTTCCCCTTCTCCTCGTTCATCATGTGCAGCTCTTGCTCGCTCAGCCAGGCCTCCACCTCGGCCGTGTCGAAGTAGTACTGCTGGGCCTGGTACATGGCGTCCAGGACCAGTTGCCTCCTCTCGGTCTCGGCCCAGAGCAGAGCCCACAGATGGGCCAGCTGGTCGTGGCCCGCCCTGGCGCAGTCTGCCTCGGGGCTGCGTATGGAGGCGATGATTCCCGCCCTCTCCAGGACGTCGTCGATCCTGCTCACGTGGCCCTGCAGCTCCCTCTGGAGAGTCTGGAGGAGAAGATGAGAGCCAGGTCAGGAACGTTTGAACGTTTTCTGTGTCGTTGAAGATAGATGATGAGATGTTGCACAGAAGGAGAAAGGTCAGAAGGGGGAGTCTTTAACCAACTCTTCTGACTTCCTCACCTGATTCTTCTTCATGAGCTGCTGGACGGACTGCAACGAACAGCCGTGCTCCTGAGACATGGCCATCGGGAGGCGCTCCTGGATCCATAACTACAACCACAACACATGGTAGCACATATTTGTAAACTATGATTTTGTGAACGGAAATGCACCATCAGATAAATACATACATGTCTGTCAGAGGTCGAAGCGATTAAAGAACTTTACATGAGAAATGTATATTTGAAAATAAAATGTATTTTTAGAAGGAACTGAAAATGTGATATTTGAATGTCCTTCCTAATCTCATTGATAACTGTGGATACATTATCTGCTGGCTGTGATTAAATGTCAATTGAATTTACACATGGAATCTAATTAAACTCTCAAAATACAACAGGAATATAGATACATCTTCAAACGTGTGTGTTTAAATTAAAGATGTTGACATTAAAGATTTTTGTATTTGTGCAGTTTGCAGTTGTAACACAGGTAAAGATCATTTCATTTCACATCAAACATGTCAATGTGTTTCAGTTTGTCTGCGTGTACGTGTTCAGCAAACTCACGATCTCGTCCTCCAGGTCTCGTCCGACTTGGTGCACTTCCTTCGACGCCAGCAGGATGCGCCGCCGCTCCTTCAGCGGCTCGATGAGACGCACCATCCTGGCTTCCACCACGGCCTGACGCTCCGCTACCGTCCCCTTGACCTGCGTCTGCTGGGGTATGGAGGCTGCCTGCACCTGGAGCTGCCCCACCTCCTGGTACCACGCCTCCATCTGGGTCTCCATGGTCTGAGGGGCGAGGAGGAGGAGGAGAAGAAGGAAGAGGCAGCGGCGGAGGAGAAGTTATGAAAACAGAGGGAGGAAAAGACGATGTGTTGATAAGATCAGGTAACACCTTCCTCAAGAGTCTACGTCTCAATCTCTAGTTTGAAGTCTTCTTCAATACAGCATGATCTTCAGTTTCTAAAATATGGTCCATTTAGACTCAAATAGACCATAAAGCACCATTTGCATATAGGCATGTTTGATTGACAGCTAGTATCATTCAATAGGTGTAGGTGGCAGGCATCTAGTGTCCTTGGCTCCACCCCCATTCCTCAAAATGTGGTTACTTCGGGACACGCCTCCAAGCACATGATTGGATCAGCCTTTTCTACTGGTTTTTTTGTTTACTGTATTTGAGAGCAGGATTACAAAAAAAGTACTGAAACAACAAACTGACAGATTTAGGTATTGGATCATTCTAATTCCTGGCAGCTGTATTTAAAATATACTGATCAATATATCTCACGATCATCGGTAGGAGTGATGTTGGCATGAAGGCTGAAAAACCATCAATGCAAATTAAAAATTTATGTCGGCTTTAAAATGAAAAAACTGACTTCGCTGAAATGAGATGAAAAGCTCAACGGAAAAATGTTGCAGGCGCAGGATGAGAAAAGCTGTGAGTCACTTTCCAGCATTGTGTTTAAATGTTAATGAGATGAGGTCATCACTGTGAGGTGATGATAACAGTCTTTCAAAGAAAGTTGTACAATAAGACCAATATGCTTTTAAATCTTCAAACCTGCAGTTTCTTCAGCTGCTTGTTGACGGTGGTGAGGTCCTGTCCCTGGTCCACGTAGGCCAGTTGACCCTCCAGCTGGCCCAGCCTGTGGTCCAGGCTCTCATAGCTCTGCACCAGCAGGTCGGCCTTGTTGGCCTCGAAGAGCTGGCGGGCTTTGGCCTGGGTGGTGCTCTCCAGATCCTGCCAGCACTCCCGGATCTCCTCCAGCTTCTTCCGGACCACGGGACTGAGCTCCGGCTTCTCCTGGATCAGCTGCTGGCCCTCCTGGATGGACGGGGAGGGGGAGGGGATATTAAAGGTGTTAATGATATATGAAAATAATAATTAGTCACCAGACGAAAATGTGGAGCAAAGTCGAGAGCAAACCAAAATATACCACTAAAGCAAACTAAATTAAACGCTTTAAACTGGTGAATTAACCAGATACACTGAGATGTTGACCAGCAATGATTAGTCATCTACAACCAGTTAAGAATGTACTGGTTTTAGCTTCTCCACAAGAAAATCTATATATAAAACTAGACCCTGAAAAAGCCCCCCAAAGGGAAACAATAAAAATCCTTACAATTTCAATAGGGCCTCTCACCATTCGGTGCTCAGGCCCTAATAAAATGTTGGCGTTATATCCTGATTAAACCAAACTCCAGCACCTTGCTTTGTGACAAACATTACCACAAATAATGAATTATTAATTCAGAACATAATTGGGAGATAAATCAATAATGACATTGACAAAATCATCAGCATGATTATGACCGGTCGAGGTTAAAATATAAAGAAGCATAAAAACCTGCAGATATTCACTGGGTCCTATGTCTGAATAATGATGTGTAGACACAGTGAAACTGGGTTAGGAGGCATGTGAGTGTGTGTGCGTGTGTGTGTGCATGTTAGTGTGTGTGTGCATGTGAGTGTGTGTGCGTGTGTGTGTGTGTGTGCAGTGTGTGAAGAGATTAAACCTCACTGCGTTAAAATGCCTCATAAATTACCTCGCACTCCCCTCCCCCCTTTCTCGCTCCCTGTGCTCTTTTTCATATTTCTTTGTACCTCACCCTGTTCTGAACCCCCTTAAACACACACACACACACACACACACACACACACACACACACACACACACACACACCCACACACACCCACACCCACACACACACACCTTCTGTTTTTTCTCTTTTCAGCCTCCCCCACAGTGAAATCCTTGCCCAATTGTATTTCATATTGTGCAGTCGGTGAGTATGAGTGTGTGTGTCTGTGTGTGTGTATGTGTGTGCATGTGTGTGTGTGTAACAGAGAAAGAGAGAAAGAGAGCTGCAAAAAAAGGATGAAACAGAAAGATACCAAACAAACGTTGTATATAGCTTCTATTGGCGCTATACCTGGATTTAAAGTACTGTTAAATCTTATCTTATATATATTTACATTTATTAAAATACATTATTGCGATGTTGCAGTCTAGTAACTTTTTCCTTATTTTGAGTGGCACTTAAGTCTGTAAAAATAATGAATTTAAAATTGAATATTGAGATGGAAGAATCAAAGCATCCACGGCAACACAGCAATGCTTTGACCTTGATGCAGGTCACGTTTAAAAAGCAGCACAAAGTCCAGAGCATCTATGGAGCTGAAGTTAAGGTCCATGGCTTCAGACTCTCACTGGTGACTAAAGGTTTCCCTCATGTGCTGCATGTGTAACTCCGAGCTGTGACTCATCTGCAGAGGGCAGCATCCGGTCCGACTCACACGGGATCCCATCAAATCCACAGAGAGTTTCACGATGACTGGAAACTGGACGACACTGAGGCCGTTACAGGGATTCCAGTCACCTTCCCCCTCACCGGCTGTGTAACCAGGCTCCAGCAAATCTCTGTTTGTACAACTCTCCTTGTAAACAGAAGTGTAGTGACAGTACAAAGTCAAATCACACAAGAAATATCACAGGTTTGATATCTGAAAAACACCAGCTGATTGGGTTTATAAGAGATAGATACTGTAACGGCATCAACATGAATATTTAGTCATCCATCCACCCATCCACCCATCCATCCATCCATCCATCCATCCATCCACCTATCCACCCATCCCTCCATCCATCCACCCATCTATCAATCCATCCACCCATCCACCCGTCCATCTATCCGTCCTCTCATCCATTAGCTCTTCCACCTGTCCTTCGAGGTCCAAACGGGGGGGGGGGGGGGCAGATGCTGTGTTTGCAGTATATATTGTAAATAGTTCTGTATACAAAGTGGCAATAACTGTTATAAATGCCTATTGAAAATGTTGCTGTATATGACCAAACATAATGTAAAATATTAGATCTTTACATGTGGAACTATCTGCTGAATAAATGAAATGATTTCTATCAAATGTTTAATATTACATGATGGTAGAAATGTTAAATATTAAAACAAGAGGCTCAGATTCCAGTGACAGCTAGATGATCAGATGTAGAGTTTCTTCAACACTACAAACATGTCCTCCTTGCAGAGCTGCAGTCTGTTTCCAGTTGCTCCAGTAAAGTGAACTGCAGAGGACAGGAGTATTATGGTATGTGCACATCCGATGAGTAAGCAGCTGTCCAACAGGCCCCACTACACACTCCACCACTCTCAGTCCTGTGATTTCCTGTGTAGGTGTGTTACTTGTGTTACGTCAGTGCTCACAGTGGTGTGGTGTTTCTCCGGCTGCTGAGGTGTGTCCTCCTCTGCAGTGAGTGGGTGGGTGGGCTGTGTGGGCTCCAGCAGCTTCTCCCACAGCCTCCGAGCTGCTACACTCACTAGGTCTGCAAAGACAATGGTTTATTCTAACCTAATGCAAACAGGAACGTCTGTGTCTGTCCCTCGAAGGTTAACGTGGCTCACTGAAGATCCGTCTGTGACCAACTCAGGGCTCAGTCTCGGAAAGAAACTTGTTGTGCGTCACTTTCCAAACTTCCTCATACACACTTTCATTGTTTGACACTGAAAATCATAATGACAAAATGATTCAAATGCCAAAAGCCCATATGACCCAAAACAAAATAAAGACCAAGCGGGAGAGTGAGGACTCCTGACAGGACACTGATGCTGACAGGAAAGATGGAGCCTCTTCATTCTGCTGTCTGTGAATCACAGCAGACATCTGCTCCTGAGCGTCACTGTTGACACTCGACTGGTCAGCCTGTCTGTTATTCTCAGGCTTCTGCAGCTAATGTGTCAATATTTACTTTGCATGTGAAAAATCCGATCGTCCAACCAAACAGACACGTTTCAGGTTGCAGCTCTAGTCGTTAGAAATATGTCGCGTACATCTCTCTTCACAAGGAAATCCACAAGGTATGATGTGGCCAAGGTGTCCATGTGTTGTGTTTGCCACACTGCAGATCATCTTTGACAACACAACAGTGAAATCTTTGTGGAACAGAATGAAAGTTGTGTTGCCATCGTGCTGGAAATCAAACCCATGTGCATTGCAGGCAGAGGAAGCTGCTGTACAGTTTCACTATGAGACACATTCAGGTCAGAGTGAGCAGGTGAAAAGATGAAGGCATGAGACCAGAGGATGACAGGTGTGATGTGAGGTCTCTGTAGTGCACAACCCGGAAGGTAATACCCACTGACTGTCCAGCTATGGTTCAGATAAGGAAACAGGTCGACCAGACTCTTTCCTGCTCGTCTTCCTCATCATTTCTGTGTTTACTGGAATGAACAGCGTCGGCAAAGCATCTAAATAAAACTGGACTAAAAATACAACAGCAGATCGGTTCACCACTCGCTCCGAGAAAGAGGGCCTCATCGATGTTCTCTCAGCACACACACACACACACACACACACACACACACACAAACACACACAAACAACACACACACAGTTGTGCAGAGGCAGCAGAAAACGACTGGTCAAAGTTCAAATATAGTACGTGAGTGGATATGCATATGAAATTTAAAAGGTATGCAGTTAATTTATTTTTATAGCCAAGTATTAAACTGAAAGACAAGATGGACGACTCGTCTCCACTTCCTCACAAAATGCAAAACAAAACACATCCTGAATGCAGGTTCTGCCGCCGGGTGCTGTTGATGTTATTTGGATTCTGCACAGCAGCGTTTGGGGGAGTGGAGCCGTCGTATCACAGACAGCTGTCAATCAATTTATATTTTTTATAATATAATAACTAATTAAAAAACAAACAGGAACCTAAAATGACATCAACCATACTTTTGACTTTTTAGTTTGGTCCATGTTCATTGACGAACTGTAAGTTTTGAAGTAGCGATATGACCAATGTGTATATTCCGATGTGTTTGTCTGGCTCTCCGGCCCGGTGACGAGTCCCAGGACATCCTGCAGCGACAGCAGCTATTGACTGAACGTCACATTACACATGCAGCACACTGCGAACCTCAGCTTATTAGACTAAGGCCTCCATGGTACACCACATTACCAAGTGAGGGAGGAATCTCAATACTCCAAAGCAGCTCTCTTTCGCTATCTTGGAAGTCTAACGTCACTTCCTGTTGAATCTCAGGCTGCTTCCTGTCCCGTGGTGAGAGGGGAGGAAGCAGGAATGACCTTCACGCACGTGCTGAGCGAAGAGAGAAGGGAAGACGAGACACGTTGTCCCAGCTGCTGCTGAACGTCACACAAACTGTCACAGTGCACAAGATGCATGATAATCCCCCCTGCTTGTTTTCAGTTGATCAGATATATACAGTCCTAAACCTCTCTGGGTTGCATCACACACAGTGCAAGATTTAAAAAACAAAGCCGATTCCTCCACATGGTTTTTGGTGGTTTGAATCCCATCAGCCTAATGGGATTCAAACGCAGTCTAAGCCCAGTTTTACAAAACAGAAAGAAAACAATCTTTTACAAAGAATGGATGTATTTCTTTTCTTAGTTTTTTTGTGTTGTTGCACTTTCTACCGGGAGTTAACCAGAGTCGGCATCTGCCTCTGGGTTTTACTGATTCTGCTGATGAGGCCAGTCCAGGGGGAAGGGGGACCTGAACATCTACAGTGTCTTGTTTGTCATGTAATCATGGGCAGATAACTCTTCTCTAAAAACAGGCCATGTGCTTCACAGAGTCCTTCAGTCAGCCGCTCTTACACAATTACACAAATAGACTGAAGACTCTCAGAGGAAACAGGGAGACACAGCCGCACCAGGCAAAAGGACACCAGTCAGCAACGTGTAAAGAATATTTACATGATCAAAATCCAAATCCTATAAATATATTCTACCAAAAAAAAAGGTATAAGATGCAAAGCAACGACCCTGAAGCCGGCATGTGGGGTGAACGTGGCTGATGAGACTACACACTGCTGCTGAACTGAGCCTGAGCTGGATACACAAAGAAACACACAAACACACACACGGGTTGTTGTTCTTCTGCAGTTACTGTTCTAACCTGTAACTGCCAGACTCTAACCCTGAACCTCTTTTATCATGAAAGCTAGAAGAGCTCTAAAGAAATTACAAGGTGCTGAAAATGTCCGTGACCCACTTTTTAAAAATCTCCTCATTTTATATGATTATAAGTAAAAGACACGAGTATATGCATGCAGAGGAACTAATTCATGAATCTTTCTGAACGCCACAAACAAATCAAAATATATATATGATGAAATCACACAAAGCAAATCCATCAAATAAGGAGAATAGTTTTGTTTGAGAAGTGTCAGTTTTGACGAGTTGTTGAGTAGGTTGTTCTGATTCTTTACCATCTGCCAAATAAATACAACAAAGAAACAAAGAAATACACTCAACACTTCTCTGATACTTCAGCTTGTGGGCGGGAAAACTACAATGGACTCTTTTATACTTTAGAGCAGCAGCAGATTTCATATTTCTAGAGGTAATTAAATAATTACAACAGTAATTTATGTAAACAATGCAAATGAAATTCTGTCAGTTCCAATACATAGAATTCTCCTGTTCTTCTAGTACATCGACAGAAACAGGTCGGTGCTCTCTCTACATTATCTCATTTCATATCCATAATTCTACACATCTTGAACCCAGGCACACAAACACACACACATTCAAAGCTACACACACACACACACATTGTGGCCACTAGAAGAAGAGATGGAGAGAAATGACCAAATCAGTGGTACAGTAATTAGACCTAATGAGACGTTTATAGGGAAACCGTTGGTAAAGCTGCCGACCTGTGTAGCCATCAGCCACCATGTCCCAGAGCTGATTGGACGAGGACACGTATTGAAGCTTTCAGCTTGTACTGTAATCACTAGTAAGAGGAAGATGGTAAACATGATGGGGCAGAGGGATTCAAACCAAGGACCCTGCCGTATTGTGGTACAAGCTTAAACTTTTCCGCCTTAAGATTGTTTTAATCACGTTATTATTTGAAGTATTAGTCATAACAACACTCTCTCATCTAAAGCAGCCAGTCAGTCACATCGTTGGTTATTTCCGCTGTGGCCTCGGTGATGTGGACGGTTGTGTTAAAGTGTGTGTGTTTGTACAGATACAAACTAAACGCAGTGTGTTCTGCTGTGGCTCGGCTCAGGCTGATCCCACTGGGGAGCTCAGATTCAGCCCTGCCCAGTCTGACTGCAGAGGACTGAGCCGTTACATCACAGGCGACTGTTTGCACCATGATAGATCCAGAATGAGCCTTTATGAGTGAACGACACTCTGAGCAGCCACAGTTAATGTTTCATATAGAATCACATGCCGAGGTTTATCATGAGAAATGTAGCATCAGTGTCTCTTCAGTAAATATCCAGTATCTCCTGGATTTTCCTCAGAACGGATAGAAATAGAATAGAATAGAATCACACCCTGAGAACTAAACAGTCACAGGTTTGATCAGCACATATGTGATACAATGAGACTACTACACCCCATGAGAACACTGAGGAGGCATCACATGAGCTGCTCACACGCACCAGAGTCTTTTTCTTCTCTCCTCCAAGTAAAACATCACAAAACATAACACACGACAGACACACAACTGGACGAATACAAACATCTCAGAATGAAAAAGAGGAGCCAGGAGTTTAAAGATGACATGGAGACTGTAGCTGGGCAGCAGCATCACACAACTAAACTGTGCCACGATGAACACGACAACACGGTGTGTGTGTGTGAGACGTTCCCTGAACCAGGATCACAAAGCCGCTCAGAGCCGTGAACACAACAGTCCACTGTGGAACCACACAACCCGGAGGTGTAGCTGGGGAAACACATGCCTGGTAAACCTCTTTAGTGTGAAACAGATCCAATCAGGACGCAGAGCAGTGGTGGAGGTCACAGCTCCCCTCTCTGTTTTAAACCCCTGTGAGACTTTGAGTCCTTGCTACTGGCTTCGTCACGCTTTAAGTAACCGTAGTGTTTAACAGAACGACTTCATAAATCTGACATTAATGATCGGCTGTGCTGATTGAGGCCCACGCTGTTTACCTCAGTGCTGCCTGTCTGAAGGGAAACAGAAACAAGGAAGTTGATTCGAGCTTTTCTTTGACAGCACACATGGTTTGTTGCCCGGAGAGTTTCAGCCACTGATGTGGTTACAAGACAAAAGGAGAAATTCATCCTCTGTGCATCACTAGACGCTGTAGTATCTATAATACGCTGTTAGAAAGAGCGTTTACTTCAACCAAGGCCCATTCGTCCCCTTAAATACAAGTTAACACATGGAAAAATTATACAAAATAAACTACAAATAATTGATTATGTAAAGATTATTATGAAAAAGCAGTTAAACTTTTTCAAACATGTATTAAATATATTCTGCTCTATGTGGACTGTCTACTGGCATCACACAAAGAAGGATTCGTGGCCAAACTACGTGAAAATAAGCCCAAATTAATATTTTGCATTATTCTTTCTTCTATCCTCCAGTGTTAAACGTCAAAAGAAACACAAACTCTAGATAATAAAATACAAAAACAAAATTCCATAGTGATATTCTCTCCAGCTTCAAGCAGCCAGTGGTCACAAAACGTCTCAACACCAGAATGACCCAGTTAAACTCGAGTATCAAGTCTCTGTCACTCACCCTCTCGATTTTGTCCAGCCATTCTTTATTCTGGGCCAACTCGGCCATGAAGGCCTGGTGCTTCAGCCATTTCTTGTGAAGCTTCTGGGTCTCGTCTCGGCTGCTGTCCCTCGCCATCAGCATCTTCTCGTACACCCAGTCCCCCAGCTGGGAGAATGGGAGAGGATGGGAGAGAGAGAGAGACGGAGAGAGAGAGAGAGAGAGAGAGAGAGAGGTGTCAATATTGGATGAGCATAAAAACTAAAAATAACTGTTGGTGTTGTAGAAACTGATTTCTCTGTTTTTAATCTGTGTATCACAAACTCTAATGCTGAGACTGTGTCCGCCCCATTAAAGAAACGTATGTTAGCAATACACTCATTTACAGAACATAAAAAAAACCCACACATGTGTGTTTTCATTAGCATCTGTTGTGTGAAGAAGCTCAAAGAGACACCAGCGACACATACAGTGGGAAATACAAGGTCAAACACACACACATGAATATTTAATGACGCACAGCAGGCACATGTCGGCAGACACACGTGTACCAACAAGCATGGCGGCAGGACTTCACATGTACACACAACACAAGAGATCACAGCATCAACATGCTGCCACTCAGTAAACAATCCACACACACACACACACCTCCAGAGTACAACGTGCACACACAGATGATCTGTGTGAGGCCAACACACAGCGAGACCCCCCACACCTGCGCTCACAGCACCACCAGCATATCCAGGTCAGCTCCAGCACCTCCTCTCTCCGTCACACACATCCTCACACCTGCACCTCCTCTCTCCGTCACACACATCCTCACACCTGCACCTCCTCTCTCCGTCACACACATCCTCACACATGCACCTCCTCTCTCCGTCACACACATCCTCACACCTGCACCTAACGTTTCCTCATGCACCTCCCTGAGACCTGACCGCTCTCCTCCTGCACCTCCCTGAGTCCTGATCGCTCTCCTCCTGCACCTCCCTGAGTCCTGACCGCCCTCCTCCTTCACCTCCCTGAGTCCTGACCGCTCTCCTCCTTCACCTCCCTGAGTCCTGACCGCTCTCCTCCAGCACCTCCCTGAGTCCTGACCGCTCTCCTCCTTCACCTCCCTGAGTCCTGACCGCTCTCCTCCTGCACCTCCCTGAGTCCAACCCTCTCCTCCTGCACCTCCCTGAGTCCTGATCGCTCTCCTCCTTCACCTCCCTGAGTCCTGATCGCTCTCCTCCTGCACCTCCCTGAGTCCTGACTGCTCTCCTCCAGCACCTCCCTGAGTCCTGACCGCTCTCCACCTGCACCTCCCTGAGTCCTGATCGCTCTCCTCCTGCAACTCCCTGAGTCCTGACCGCTCTCCTCCTGCACCTCCCTGAGTCCTGACCGCTCTCCTCCTTCACCTCCCTGAGTCCTGACCGCTCTCCTCCTGCACCTCCCTGAGTCCAACCCTCTCCTCCTGCACCTCCCTGAGTCCTGACCGCTCTCCTCCTGCACCTCCCTGAGTCCTGACCGCTCTCCTCCTGCACCTCCCTGAGTCCTGACCGCTCTCCTCCTGCACCTCCCTGAGTCCTGACCGCTCTCCTCCTGCACCTCCCTGAGTCCTGACCGCCCTCCTCCTTCAACTCCCTGAGTCCTGACAGCTCTCCTCCTGCACCTCCCTGAGTCCTGACCGCTCTCCTCCTGCACCTCCCTGAGTCCTGACCGCTCTCCTCCTGCACCTCCCTGAGTCCTGACCGCTCTCCTCCTGCACCTCCCTGAGTCCTGACCGCCCTCCTCCTTCACCTCCCTGAGTCCTGACCGCTCTCCTCCTGCACCTCCCTGAGTCCAACCCTCTCCTCCTGCACCTCCCTGAGTCCTGACCGCCCTCCTCCTGCACCTCCCTGAGTCCAGACCGCTCTCCTCCTGCACCTCCCTGAGTCCTGACCGCTCTCCTCCTTCACCTCCCTGAGTCCTGACCGCTCTCCTCCTGCACCTCCCTGAGTCCTGATCGCTCTCCTCCTGCAACTCCCTGAGTCCTGACCGCTCTCCTCCTGCACCTCCCTGAGTCCTGACCGCTCTCCTCCTGCACCTCCCTGAGTCCTGACCGCTCTCCTCCTGCACCTCCCTGAGTCCTGACCGCCCTCCTCCTGCACCTCCCTGAGTCCTGACCGCTCTCCTCCTGCACCTCCCTGAGTCCTGACCGCTCTCCTCCTGCACCTCCCTGAGTCCTGACCGCTCTCCTCCTGCACCTCCCTGAGTCCTGACCGCTCTCCTCCAAACCCACTGTGCAGCGAAGGGCTCGTTTACCGGCGGCTTCTAGCAGGAGCAGCCCACAGGGTTGTGGCAGCTGCAGGCAGCCGCTGGCATCCGCATCCTCGCTCGTCTGCCGTCACACACATGCAAAGATGCTCCACGCCACAGAGCCAGATGGAGACGGAGAGAACGAGCGGAGGGAGAGAAGGAAGGAGAGAAGGAGAGAAGTGTCTTCTGGGGAGCTGAACGCGACTGAGGGAAGCAGGAGGTGTGCTGAAAGAAGAACGCCGGCCATGAGGGTAAATAACAACAACACTGGAGGCTGAAGAGACAGACTGGAGACTCCCCTCTCCTCCTCGCTCCTCACTGCACGCTCCACCAGGAGAGAGAGGAGGGGCAGGGGCGGACGAGTGACGAGCGAGGGCAAGAATGAGGAGGACTGATAGAAAAAAATTACTCTTCCCCCCAAACAATAAAATGGAAGACTGCTGAGGCGACGCATGGGTGCTCCTCCCGTGCCTCACACCTTCAGCGAGGAGGCGAGCGGGTGAGTTGTCTGGTTGGAGGAGAGATGGAGCGGAGGAGGGGGAGGAGCAAAAGACTGGGATTTTGATTTTGTTTGGGAGGGGGCAGGGGGATGCAGGCGGCGCCTCCAGGCTCACCGGTCACAGCTAATGATGCTGAGGGGGAGGTGGGTTTCATATTGTGTCAGGACGGGGACGGACGAGTGTGAGGGGTCAGGAGCAGTGAAAAACTGAAGTTTTAGCTGCTTTAAAGGATTAAAAAGACGCCGGGCTCCTCTGACAGCCGAGCTCTCCACTCCTCTACGGCTGCTTTAGTTCTATTCTCCGCCTCCCACACTCCACCCCCCTCTACCATCCCTCTCCTCCTCTCTGCAGCAGTCCCAGGCAGCTGTACTCTCCGTCTCCAGCTCGCCTGACGCTGCTGCAGTGGTAGAGCAGAGAGGAGAGAGAGAGAGGTGTGGAGAGAGAGAGAGAGAGAGAGAGAGAGAGAGAGAGAGAGAGAGAGAGAGAGAGAGAGAGAGAGCAGAGGTCTGGACAGAGGAGGTGTGATGGTGAGAAGAGAGAAGGGACAGTGAGTGGAAGATTCATCTGTAGTTTGACAGATTTTCTGTCCATCGCTGTTGTCACCTCTTCACACACACACGAGGAAATATGCCTCACACATCGTACAAGCAGAGACAAAAAAGACTGTGTGCACACTCATTAGGAGTGTACACGGTGTACACGGTGTGTCGGTGTAACACACCCACACACACACCCACACACACACACACAGACACACATACACACGCCCGAGAGGTCACGGTGGGTCACAGCCTGATGCCCCCCTTGAGACTGTAAATGAATTGAATGAGGGAAGAGGAAGACGTGTTTGTGTGTGTGTGTGTGTGTGTGTGTGTGTGTGTGTGTGTGTGTGTGTATGTAGGGGGCGAACAGAGAATGAATGAGGATGAATGGGTAGGGGATTGGGGGGGGTAGATAGAGGCGAACAAGGAGAAACGGAGGAGGAGGATTCATAGACTCGCCGTCATCAGAATTCAAACGTCTGACAAAGCTTAAAAAGTTAAACATAAAATATTATCAACTAGATCAAGGAGATTTTCTTTGTTTTGTATTTAACATCATTGTTTTTTTTAATATGAGTAAAACAGAATAAAGAATCTGACGATTCTACTACAAGTGACATTTTATCAAGTTGAAAAATTAAACGAGGTAAGAATAATATTCTAATTATTTTTTACATTAATAAAAAAAAGATTATTTACCAGATGTTTTCAATCAGAGCTTTTTTCCCCAAATTCATTCTTTTCTATTTTAAACAGACATTGACGAGATTTGAAGAATAGCTGATAACTATGTTTAGATTTTAATCAAATATAAAAATAAACACATTGGGAAGAATTAAAGACATAAAATACACATCTTCCTTCTTTGGACTAAGAATGTGAGGAAGAAGCATTCAGCTGCTGTTATTCACCGACTCTTTCTCCTGAATGGAGCCAGAGGTGAGTCCGGGTGAAACAGTGTTAACCTGAGTTCACTTCCTCAGTCTCCCATCGTCCCGGAGGTGGACTTGATCGGAGGACAACGTGGAGGATGCCGGTTACAGAAGAACCTCTGACATTACATCAGAGGTTCTCAGACTCTTTTTAAAGTTGTTCCCAGCACAGCGTCCAATCACCAAGGGACCTGAGGACCCATGTGACTGGTGACAAGTCTTGTTGTGCTGATAACACAACAAAACAATAAAATCAACAAAACCTTTTAAAACATTAAACGTTGTGTTTTGTACATGACGATAAGAACTTGATTTGTTACAACTAGAGACAGATGTATCTGTTGGACACTAACATGTCTCTGAGAGACATCCGTGTTTGTGTGCTGGAGCAAAAACTTTTGTTTTGAAAAACAAAAACAAACAATAATCAAACAGTATAGGCTGTGAATGTGGGATGAAGGTTTGAGTGAAGAGAAGAACAGCCTGAGAGCTCAGGTTCACATACACACATACAGAACACACAACACACAACACACAACAAGAATCTTGAATCTTGAACACACAACACACAACACACAACACACAACACACAACACACAACACACACACACGCTCTGTACTTCTTCAGACTCACATACAAGCAGACAGATATGTGACTGACACACAAATACACATACAAACACACACACACACACACACACACACACACACACACACCACACACCACACTCATGTACAGTTAGATACACTCTTCCTCCTCTGAATTAGTGATGAGGTGCTGCTCTGCTGAATTATTCAGCGGAGCCAAAGAGAGAAAGTTGCTGAAACTAAACAAGGTTTTGGTCCAGGAAGCTCCGGTGACTGTGCAGGGTGAGAGAGCCGGGGCTGCAGGAGGCAGCGGGGGGGAATCGTGTGCAACACAACCAGACACGCACGAGGGTGTGGCCCATGCAAATGATAGCTGACGACAACTAAGGATTAAAGCGTTTCCCCTGAAAATACTAAGACACAAAGTCCTGCTAATCAAGCCGTTCATTCTGTGGTGGTGTCAAAGTGAAACAATAAGAGCAGAGAATAATATATAATGATATGAAATACACTCTTATCCATGAGTCTATGTAACATTTCATCGTACAAACTCCAAAAAAAAAGATGGTTGTTATTATCTAACTACTGAATGACAAGAAAATAAAACTACAAACTAAAGATGAGCCAAGAACAACTTTTCCCAAAGTGGAACAATGACACTGACAACGTTACATCTTAATTGAAAATATATCAAAACTTCCAAAACACACATTTCATGTAAAACAGCAGCTCCATGGCTGAAGTGGTGGGTCCTCCTAAAAACAGTCAGGATGAGATACCTGATGCTGCCACTAGAGAACACACAGGAAGTTGGCTCCCTTAAAAACAAACACTACCATCTTCTTTACTTCCCCCATGAAAATGTTCTTAAACTGGTTTGATCAAGGTCCTTGTGAGGTCGTCATGTGTGTGAAACCAGTTTGGTCTCCTACCTCATGACAGTCCTGGAGAAACCTCTGCAGTTCCCACTGGTCATTCAGTTTGTCCAACCACCGCTGAGCCAGCTCTCTGTTCTGGTTTCCCCTGAAAGAGCGATGGACAGACTCATCGATAACTGATCACGTGACACAATCAAAGCATATTTAAACATTGTGTGTGGGCTGTAAGGACATTCTATTTTTTATATTTATTTCCATGTGTCGTATATCAAAATTCAGACATGATCTGCCTGGAAATATTCACATTAAATATTTATATTCGTAGACAACAGATAAAATGTCTTATTATTATATTAAAAAGAACATTGATTGATTTAATGATTGTTAAAAGATCTATCAAACAACCAAAATATAATAAGTCACATTGTGACAATTTTGTGACATTTATTTGTGTCAACGGGAGAAAAAATTAGTTAATTGATGTAAATTAAATCCAAAACCATATGGTTCACCTATTGTTGAACACAGAAAAGAGCCCAACCCCCCATTCACTAGCACACACACACACACTCACACACTCATACACTCACCACTCACGCGCAGACACACACAGCCATCACACAGATTTCATGGTCAGGTGTCAGTTTCTTTTTCTGTGTTTCTGTTTCAGTTCCACTTGTAAGTCTCTTTTCTTCAGATTGTTGAGCTGCTACTTATCTTTCATTGTTGTGGGTGTATTGTGTTGAAGCAGCTGCTCAGATGCACAGCACACAGAGAGGAGGACGGTGTGAGCTACAGGCCCATATATCTGCTTCTACTCTTCCAGGCCGTATGCTCACACTTTACTAATGTTCATATCAAAACAAACTTACAAAGCAAGAGAGAAACCTCAGTGTGATTGGAGCTTTTAAAAGATTTAAAGTGAAAAACGTAACGTGCAAACACAAACCCTGTCAGACATTCGTCTACGTCCGAGTGAGTCCAGACTTTAATCCTTGTGTGTTTAACTTGTGTACTGGTACCTGTTGGCGAGGGTGTCGATGCGTTCCCTGATGCGATCAGAGTAGATGTTGCTCTGGCTGATCAGACTCTCGCCGGCCTCGATCACAGCTTTGATCCGGTGCAGGTTCAGCTCCATGGTGGTGGTGAAGTCCTTGTGTTTCTTTATGGCGGCTTCAACCGTCTCCACTGTGGCGGGCAGCTCCACGTGGGCGAGGGCCGATTCCTGGAAGACGGGAGAAGTGAGATCAAGATCCAGAGATGCTAATTTTTGTATCCAGGATATTTTGGCTTCATTTCTGGGAAGTGGGACAAGATGTCCATCTTTATTTACAGTCTCTGGTTTTACAACATTATGATTAGTTGATCAAAAGAAAAGATATTGATGATATTCTCCTTATCTGTTATTTTTCACTTCTTCCAGTCACTAAAATGTGAAGATTTTCTGCTTTTCTTTGTTCTCTGTGAATGAATGAAGATCTTTATATTTTGGACTTTAAAGTAATCAACTGGAAAATTTAAATTTTTTATAAAAAAATTGGTGAATTTATTCAACATGAACTAAGCTGACTAAATCAATAACGACAACAATCGTTAGTCAGGCGTCATTATGATGAATCCTTCTGTATTCTACTGTTAATCTGAAAATGTTTTTTTTTTTTACTTGTCATCTGGATACAGAGAAAGCAAATCGGGGCAGAAACATCCAGGAGAAGCTAAAAAAGGTCGATGGCCTCAAACGTCTTTGATTCTTATTGAAGAAGAAATGCTGCTCTCTGAATAAACAGCTCCTCCTCCCCCACCAGGGTAATACTAAGGAGGGGTGGTCCCTGGTAAGGACACACACACACACACACACACATACACACACACACACACACACACACACACACACAGATCAGGGGCAGCTCTGCCTGTGACATTTCAGATTGGAAAACAAACCTCTGTTCATGTGATACTCACTGTTCTTCTGAACCACATGACTCAGGTGAGTCTGTAGATATGTTTACATCCTTAGATCAGAATATTACACAGAATTACAATTACAGGCTTAAGACGATAATCCTCATTCTGTCAAAACTACAAACAATGTGTAATTTGTGTACTTTAAAAGTTTTTTTTTAATTTGAATTACCCATTAAAATAGATTTACACTCGTCAGTAGTTGATTGCTGCTCAAATCACTGATTCATAAGGTAACAAATTATTTATTTTTTTATATTAATGTTAAACTAAGATAACTGTACCTTATTCCTGATACAACTACTTTATTTTAACAGTTCAAATTGAGAGTACGATACGTATTTACTAACCTACGACTCATGAACAGATTTAAGCCAATAGAGAAGATGTATAATTTACTGTATATTGCATCATACTGTATATTGTTAACACACACACAAACACACACACACACACACACACAGCTGCCAGCAGCTCGCCTTCTGACACTTCAATGATGTAGATCTAGAGTTTCTAGAAGCTGCTGCCTCCACTACTCTGTCATCACGAACTACAGAGGTGTTCTGCAGACACACAAACACATGAAGCCTCATTTTGACCCTCAATTCGCTTCAGTTTGACATGTGAGTATATTTTAGTTTGAAACCCTGGCATGTAAATGGCAGCACTAGTTGAGCCGGGCCTGTGTTGCTCCCTACTCATGAGCAAGCTCCACTAAACGGTGTGAGCAGCAAACACTGTAGCTCCACCATCAAAAGAAACCACAAGACGAAAAGGGAATATATAAGTGGAGCAAAGGATGATGTGTGTCTGCATCAGAGGCAAACGTCACATTAAAGCTGCTGCGTATGAAACCTGCAGCTGTAAGAAGCCATCAGACATGTTGCACACAGCAGCTGCCTCCCTCTGCTCGTCAGGCCTCGTTTCACACAACTTTTTTAACGGTGCAAATCTGAAGTTAAGCAGATTTCTGTGATGCAGCTGCAGCAAATAAATTAGGTTTTGCTAACGTGCACGTCAGGTAATGTGGTGGTGATGCAATGTCACACAGGAAGCCAATCACATCGTCACAAGAAGTCGTTGACATGAATGTCCCCACTCACCAGATTTCAGGTTTCAAGTTTTTCAGTTTTGCTGCTTTTACACATGAAAAGAATTAAATCTGTTTCAAATGACGTCGTCCTTTTTTCTCTTCCCTCATCTCACCTGGTTGTTGAGGAAGGACTCCGCCTGTTTAACGTCTCGCAGGAACAGATGGAAGATATGAGCCTGGACCAGCACTTCTCTCCTGCTCTCCCACATCTCCAGCAGTTTATTCCAGCCGACATCGAGCTTCTGGAGCCACTGCTGCAGAGCGGCCTGAGGCAGAGGGGCCTCCTCGTGCTCCAGCAGCTCGTTCATGGCCTGCAGGCGCTCGTAGTCCTCCTCATATCTGCACAGAGAAAGTCCCCATTCATCATTTTCTCAGGATCTGATGAGTTTCAAGGGTCTTTCAGGAAGATTGGGCTATGGATAAAACACCATCAAAACCATTAAGTTACCCACCGTCCTATCTCCTCCTTCAGGGCAGCGTGTCTGTTGATGAGCTTCTCGGCCTCCTCGAGGTTGTTGGGCAGCTGGTCGGAGGCAGCGGCCGTCTGGGTCTGGACCAACCAGGTGAGGAACGAGTCCAGGTCCTGACAGCGGGGAGACAGCAGCACCAGTTACACATCATCCATTCTACTGGGACGACTGGGTCCAGATTACTGCCTCTTAGTTTCCTACAGTTTACTTCACAAAGTAAACAATTTATCCAACACCATGTTTCAGTCTTTGTTGTTTTACACAACCCTTAAAGCAGTTTCCTTGTTTCATGTGAAAAAGATCAAACTATCCCTGTAAATAAAAGCATGTTTTAGTTAAACAAGCCATATGTAAGGTTTCTGCTGCTCTGGAGCACGGGTTGTTTTGCCTTGAAACAATAACTAAGTCAAAGCAGCATGTGTGTTTTGACATGAGAAATAGATTCCTTGTCCCTGTCCCTGTACCTGTATGAAGCTTTGCAGCCTGCCGGCCACCAGCAGCGAGTCCTCGCAGCCCTGCAGGGTGCGTTTCAGCTCCTCCCACTCCAGGCTGATGCCATCGAACGGTACGAGAACGTCCATGGTCCGACCGGAATGAACCGAGGCCAGATGCTCCGCCTCCTCCTGCATCACCAAACACAGACAGCGGTTATGTGACTGTAGCCTTTTAATCAGCTGTTTATATCTGGGGACACAGAACTCATCTATATTTCCGAACCTGCAGATGCATCAGTTTGGGCTCCAGGACCGACAGGGCTCCCTCCATGGTGGACAGGCGTCTCTGCAGAGCCAGGACTCCTCCCAGGTCACTGCCCACGTACTGGGTGGAGTCGATGGCTTTTCTCTTGTCCTGGATCTGAGACTTGATCTCTGCACACTCCAGCAGGTAGTTCTGCAGACGCAGCATGGAGTCCAGCTGATCCTTCTTCTGCTCGACCAGCTCCACGATGCTGTTCCACCTGGTGTGGAGAGGCGGACAGGACAGAGGGATGAGGAAAGACGAGGGAAGTTATTCTTACAACCTACTGGAGATTATTCATGTGCAGAACTAAACGTACAATATGCTCAGGGTCTCTCATTCAAAACAAAATCAAAGACACAGTTTGATGATGTCATGAAGCAGCGTGGGATCGTGGGAGTTCCAATGAAAATCTACTCAACGCAACTCAGTCGCTAATTATGTTTATATCATTTATTAAAGTTTAATGAATGAATAATTAAACAATGAATAATTGTGATCTATTATGAGTGACCGATGCAAACTGTGTGAGTTATGACAAAGCCTCAGGTAAAGAGAATATTCGTCTACACACAATCAGATTTGAATAAGTAACTGTAGGACTTTAATTTATTTGTTCGAGCATCAAATGAAATGCAGCAGATGTGTTGGGGGTCAAAGATATTACAGCTAAAAACAGCCGATCATATTTAACCACCCTCGTGTAACTCTGGGTCTTTTGCTGATTTTGAAACACAAATCTCAGTGAGTTATTTTGATTTGAGAAGAGACGAGCTGCATCATATATAAAACCCACGTTAAACCCACTGATATGAGGACTTGCTATGAAATGTTAATGTTCATCTGAGATGGTTGATTCCAGACCAGGCCTCGTCTGCTCACCATATCGTCACACAATATGTTCCCCTGATTCTGCTCCAGACCAGCAGGTCTCCACACACACACACACACACACACACACACAAACACACACACAGCCTTGTGACTGTAATGAGGTAATGGCAGCGTCACTGAGAGGCAGACACCGCGCTCAGCAGGTGATCAGCAGCGTTTAGGTGTGAATGAAGCCGGTCGCTGCTTCACAAATATGACCTGTACTCCGTGGATGTATTTATACAAGGACCTAGAGGTGAATAAACTCTTAATTTATCTATTTATATTCAACTGATATTGTGATATTATGCACTAAAAGTGAAAATGAATTTTAATCATGAAACCAGCTGGAGATTATTTTGTGTGTGTGTTTTTTATTTTCGGGACAACTGCTCTCGCCTCGTCTTGACTGAGGCAGCCAGCACAGATGGTCGCCCTGAGACCAGCTCCACATGCCAAGGTCGCGAGTTTCATGGACACCCGGCCGTCCTGCACACTGCTGCCAGACGCACCAGTGGTCAGTGAACATGACCGAGATGGATAAGAGAAGCCAGGTCCTTTCGCAGGGTGGTCTTGGCCGGATGTTGCCAGAGATTAACATGCCAGACAAACAGAGAGGGAGCCAGATAACGAGGGACTGGTTCAGCAGATGCACAGAACAGATACTGTGTCTTCTGCCATTTTACATTTACATCTCAGGCACGGATGAAAAGACCGGAGGAGACGTAGAAGTCCAGCATCTTCCTACAAGACAGCAACTGAGAGGACGTGAGGCGTTGGTAAGAAGACAGTTGAAACAAAAACTATTACCACTAATCACTTCCTCTCCACTCTTTAGGTACTGGACCATGACTGAGATAGTGGAACACAGAGACCTATAAAAAAAGTATTGTTTTTATTTGCAGTTAGCTGCTCATTACAATGTGTACCACTGTCTGTTTCACGTGGAGAAATGTTAGACTCACGTGATAAAAGAAACTAGTGGGATTGCAAACAGTGAACAGTGAACAGAAGATGGCGTCTTGGCCTGAATATCTGTCGCCTCCTCCCAAAATTATTGTCGGTTGCCCCAAAAGGCTCATTTGTTTTCAGTCGATAGCTGAAGGGCTCCGACAGCGGCCCAGGAGGAGTGTTATCAGTAGTGATGTAGTCACTGTAATCTGTGATCTTCTATTAGTGGTTTTGTTCAGCTGCTGTCATGTCATTGGTCAGAATTTGTAAAAGCTGTAAATGTAGTTTTGTTAACGTACCTGGAGTTGAGATGGTCCTGACAACCTCTGACCTCTGTGGAAGATGGATGACATCCATCCAGGAGCTGCTGAACTATCTGATTGACATCCAGGATCCTTCCCATCAGGCTGTTCATCTCCTGGTCCAGACTCTCAAACCTACGACAAAGGGCATTGATGCAGAGAATCAGTCAGAGCTCTGTAAGAGAACACTAAGAGAAATACAAATCTATGAGCGGTTCCTCACCTGTGTGCCACCACCTCCACTTCCTCCAGCCTCTCAGGGATCTCCATCTTGTCCAGCCACTGCTCCTTCTCATCAATCCACAGCTCGCAGGCGTTGACCTCACTGAACATGTGGTAGACGGCGAGGGCGTCGTGAAGCCACTGCTGTCGGAGCACGGCCACCTCAGCCACCTCGGTGTACAGCTGCTCCACCTCGGCCATACGGACCTGCACCTCCTGCACAGAGGAGAGGAAAGAGCAACAATTACATTAGGAGGTAAATGAAAAGACAAAAACATACATCTTCGACCCCTCACCCACCTCCTGGTCACGGTATCGCGGAGGCAGCGCCACCATGTGTTTGCGCAGCGTCACCACATGCATCCGATGTTTGTCGACAGCCTCGCTGACCCCTCTGTGCTTCTTCAGCAGGGACTGAGTCGAGTACTCGTCATGTCCAAAGTCCTCGCTGGAGACCAGGCGGTAAGCGTCCTGCAGCCAGACCACCAGGTCGTCTGTCTCCGTGGAGAACTGGAAAAAGTGGAGCGCCTCCTGCAGGTGGTCAAGACGCTGCGCCGCCTGGTCCTCCAGCTCCTTCCACTCTTCCTTCACCTCCATGATGCGCTCCTGGATCCCCGCGGTGCCGAAGCTCTGCTCGCTCAGGATCTGCTTCCCTCTCTTCATGGTGTTCTGGAGGAGTGGGGGGAGGAGGGGGTGGAGGAGCAGGGACCAGTATTTCAAATTTAACGGTGTGATTTAGAATTTAAAAGGCATTAAAACCAAATCATTATCATGGTCTGAAAAGTGTTTTAGTGGTAAACTTTGAAGAGCTGAGAACACATGAGAATTAACATACACTGAGTCCTATGACTCATCTTTCAGGAGGAGCTGCTAATGAATCTTTTTACTGACGTACATGGAGCTCGGAACAGAAACTCCAGGTACTGCAGTTATACCAAGTGCTGATTCACACACACACACACACACACACACACACACACACCTGCAGCAGCGACCGGTGAGCCAGCAGTTCTCCAGCCAGAGTCTTGTGCTTCTGTAGGAGCCTCAGCACACTGCTCAGGTCCTTCCCGTAGCCCTGAGCTCCCAGGATGGAGCTCTTCTCTCTGATCCAGGCCTCCGACTCCTCCAGCTCCTGCAGCAGAACACGCACACACTCATTGAGTTTAGATTTTCACTTTTAAACATAAAAAAAAACAGACAGGTTTCACAATCTAACCTAAGAAAAAATATATCTAATGAAATAGAAGATGAGCCAGTGGCTGTAGAGATGGGGGAAGCGTGATAATCGTTGATACATAAGGATAATGTCACATGGTCTCTCGTGACATTCAAAGTGTTGCACTTGGTTGTTTAAATGAAAAGTGAGAGATTTGTTTTACAGCAGAAAATATAGAGTTACAGAGAAGAACCCAGCTTACTCTCTCATCGACACACAATTGTCGGTTTCATGAAGTTTAAGACATTTTCTTATGCCCTTCCAATTCTTTTATAAAAGAGCTGTGAAAGAAGCAGGTTTCCAGTGTTTGAAGTCTCCAACAAACACACGAGTAAAACGCCCCCTCGGCTCAAGGGGAATATTCAACACAACCTTTCAAAGCGTCCCACCTGAAAAAAGGCCCAGAGCTGTCTGGACTCCTCCAGCTCAGCGTGTCTCTTCACTGCCAGTTGTTTGAGCTCCTCCAGACAGGAAGACACGTGGTTGACCCGGTTACAGATCACCTGAGGGTCGCACGGCTGGTAACCTGAGGGGCCACAACATTAGGTTAGTGTCCAGAGATAATCTGACCATGAATATAAAAAAACAAACCGATATTAGGTTCCTAAAATCTACTTTCCCTTTGAGTCAAGGTCAAATTGTGCAAATCTTAGTGATCGTTAAAAGCTTATAAAGGTTCAGTACTTAAACCTGAGGCTCTATTGCAATGGTGTGATACTCTTGTCAATGTTTAATACTAATAAGTGTTGTTGGGATCTTGGAATTCAAAACAGATCATTGTCACTTTGCTGTGCTGCAACATCTCAGTGTATAGAGCTACAGACAGATCGAAATAAATAGTTTAAAAGTGATATAACTGTCTGTGTGTGTGTGTGTGTGTGTGTGTGTGTGTGTGTGTACCCTCGATCGTGGTAAATTTGAGCGCAGCTGTGTTGAGCGTCTCCACCCTCTCCGCCTGCACAGCGATGTCTGCCTCCTGCAGGCTGTGTTTCTGCAGCAGGTCGTCCACCTCCAGGAGATGTTTCCCAAAGTCCTTTGACAGCAGCTGAGCCTGAGAGGGACGCAGAGGGAGGGAGGGCCAAGAGGACAAATGAGAATTGAATTTCTTCTCCACTGTTTCTACTGCTTGTACATGATGATAGTCTCTCTCCTTACCTGTATGTCCTCCATCCAGTCGATCATGTAAACCATGTCCTGAAAGGTCTTCTGCAGGGCCAGGTTCTTCTCCAGCCGGGTCCTCCTCCCTGCCACCAGCTCCTTCAGCAGAGACCACTGCCCCAGGATGTTCTCCTTACGAGCCAAGATACGTCGGATGTCGTAGTATCCTTCTGTCTCCATCTCTGCTGCGAGTTCCACCACCACTCCGATTCGCTCTTCATACGAGGCGATGTCCGCTTCTATGGCCTCATGTTTCTTCATCGCCGCCTCCACTGCTGGCAGGTCGTAGCCGAAGTTGTCCTACAGGAGGAGACGAGGAAGAAGAGAAAATGAAACGAGAGCGCCCGAGGAAACGATGGCAGGACAAGTGGTCCAGAGAGGATTGAATTCTGGTTCAGTCCTCAGACCCCTACCTGTGAGACAAGCCTCTGGTTTTCGTTGAGCCAGGCTTGTCTCATGGTGGTTTTGTGGTCAAAGCGCTGAGCCAGCAATTCCAACTTCTCCTGGCGAATCAGCTCTTTGCGCAGGGCCACACCCCTCTCATGCTCCGCCTTCTCTAGCCTCTCCCAGGCCTGGACAGGAAATGACAAAACGGACTTCAGTTGGCGGCAATGTGATAAAAAATACTAAAGGTTAAACAATCAAAGTGAGACTGAATAGAATATAATCCAATTTGAAGTTGGACCTTGTTGATGTCTGAGATGAGCTTCCCGTCATGAGGCACATAGAGTTTCTGGTTGTTGGCTCTGAGTTTGCTTTGGATGGTGAAAAGAAGAACCTCGAGATTTCCCTTCTCCTGAAACCTGAGTGAGAAACAAAAAAAACTTTTAGAACGTTGTCACGACCTCTTCTCTTCGTTTTTCAAGGAAACCCTAAATAAGTTATTCAGGGATTCAGCGTCTTGATCAAGGACACGACGCAGCGTGATGCCTGCTGACAGGGAGCTCTGAGGACTCTGGGTAAAGGACGACTGCTTTGCTCACTGTGCTGAACTGGTGTCACTGGGTTCTTCACTCTGGGGCAGTTTACTTTCTGTTCCTGGGATGTTTGAGCACAAAAGCCCTTAATGTGAAAGTTTTACCTTGAATTAAGAACACGTACAGATACGTTATGAAGGCGTCAACATGAGAATTTAAATTCGCACATGGACTCTTGTGTCTTCCGAAGAATTATTTTCAGGATTAATTCATGTCAGAAACAAAGACTCATTATTTGTGCATTTTGTAGAATTAGCATCATGTGTGTGTGTGTGCAGTGTGTGTGCAGTGTGTGTGTGTGTGTGTGCAGTGTGTGTGCGTGTGTGTGCAGTGTATGCATTCTGAATAAATCATAAATGAACTGTTGGTCATTTGTCTTGGACAGAAACACTTGACTCATGCAAAGTGAGTCAACTGGACATTAACCCAGAGTGTAACAAGATGTGTGTGTGTGTGTATCATCATGGCTGCCTGTGTGTAGTAACACTGATCCTGATGAGGCTGGACTAGAAGCTCGAGGCTCAGTGGTCCCGTGTTTGATGCAGCTTCATGCCTGCATCTAAACACAGCAACACATGGTCACTTCCCATTTCACTCCTCATGAGACAAGTGCAACAACAGATGAAAAGTTGATTCTATCTGTGAGAAGTAAAACCTTCACTCATCAGCCGTGGATACAAGTTGAATTACATAAAGATGATCTCTGGGAATAAACGTCGCTGCTGTGGCTCCATTTTCTTCAGTGAATGAATTTTAATTTAGAACAATATGAGTTGAATAATCTGTAAACTTTATCACCAGGCTTAATAAAACAAGATGGATTATAAGTCCTAGAGAAATAATCAATGGGGCTGAAACGAATACCTCTTCTCTTCAATGTATAAATCAATATTCATAATTCTGCGAGCAGGACAGATGGTACCGAAGCAAACAGGTCGTACTTGATGGGCTTCTCTATGGTGCAGTAGGTGGTGAAGGCCTGAAGCTGCTGCTGAACGCCGGTCAGGGAGTTGGCAAACTTCTGGTTGCTGATGATGGCGATGGTCTTCTCGATCCAGTCCAGCAGGTCGGACGCCAGCTCTTCGTAGCGGTTGATGATTTTCTCGGCTTCGACACAGTTCTCGAGAACCTGAAGAAGATTGAAAGAGGAAGAGCGCGGTGCAAAGTAATGAAGAAGCAGAAGGTGGAAGACAGGAACGACAACATGTTCAGAACTCTTCTTTCGTTCATCAATTATTGTTGTGTTGCAGCCTGATGACAGTGCAGGTCCTTTAACTTTCAAAGTAAAGGCTTCTCCAGATTATTACCTTGCCAACCCTCTTGCCCTCCACAATAAGAGCCTTCATCTTGGAAAAGTAGTGGTAGTAGGAGACCACATAGGTGATGATCGACTTTTCATCTGGGTTCTCTGTGTTTACATCTACACCAGAGGAAGGAGACAGGGAGTATTACACATCCGTTAAACTTAAGGTTCAATGTGCTTAGACTGAGCCAGGATCAGTTGAACATTCTCACCCTCGGGGTCCAGCAGCTTGGTGAGGCCCAGGTTCTGCTCTGCGATGTTGAAGGCTTGCTGCAGGTTATGAGTTGCATTGGAGCGCGTCAGCTTGTGGAACTCTACCAGGTCGGGTCTGCCGGGACAAAGAGGAGCAGAACTTATCGTGTGTTCATGACTCTGATGGTCAAACCTCTTCCACTGTCAAACTTTCCCTGAAGTTTTGATGATCACCCAGCTTGCTTCAGAAAAGTTGGTCAATTTGGTGCTGGTATATTGGTTTGATTATGGAACTGCCCATGATATACTGTGTTATTGAGTTTTTTCACTCATCGCCCCTCCCCCCTCTAGTTGGGTCACTTCATTTCGCCCATTTTGGACATTGGGTGTTTTTTTATTGTTGTGTTTAGATCATTGCTGACATTTGATTGGTGATTGGTTTGGTGACCAACTTGAATAAAAATTAAATCAAACAACCACAGTGTGAATGTTCTGCTTGTTTTGAAAAAAACCTAATAAACATTCTCCTTAAAGTCCCACCCATTCATTATGAGCAAAAACTTGCAGAGAAGCTCCATATTAAAGAAACAGCTGTTAAATAAGATGAATTGGATAAATACGTAGTAAAAGTGGGGGCTGAATACTTCTAAATATTGCACAGCCATTGTGTGTGTGTGTGTGTGTCCGTGCTTTGAATTGTCAGTCGTTGAATCACCTTGTGGTTGACACCAGTCCCAGCTTCCAATTATAATCGTGAGTAATGTGTTAAAAGTAATTATCACCTGTGTCTGTGAATGAGGGCGTTGAAGGCGAGGCCGTCTCTCCAGCAGGTGGTGAAGTTCTGGATGTTGACCTCAGGGTACCTGGACCACGGAGAAGCTTCATTAAATAGGAACCGAGGAGAACCATGACACTGACATATCAACTTAACTCATCGTTAAACATGACATTTCCCAGTATATACATGTCTATAGGATCCCAGTGCTCACCCTGCGGTCTTCATCTGGCACCAGAGCAGCAGAGCGTCCTTGGCAGAGCGAGTTTCTCTGTTGTCCTCTGTTTCTATTTTGATCACCTGGATCTGAAAGGAAACACAACAGAGACAGTTCAGCATTGACGAGAGAGACAATGTGACACAGACACGACAACTTTTAATTTCATACACTCACAGTTCAGGCTTTCTGCAAAGACATTTCAGGATCAGCCTTGTTTGCTCCTAATACAACTTGGATTGTACAGATTAAAAAAGATGTGTATTAATGTTTCTATTCTGCACAAACCAATTATGTTGTAAAATATCAAGCCTCAATTATACTCAGGGTCTGATGATGACATCTTCAGAATCACCCCCATTTTTTTAAGGGTTAGGGTATTTATCTGTCAGGTGCTGAAAACTATGTCTACTAGTTTCAATGTTTGCAATTTCAGTTTACTTCTCAGTTCAGGGTCAAATACGGAGTGTCTAAAGTATATTAGTATACAGTAAGTATGAAGATCAGAGAAGGAGAGAATGAAGGAGTGATTTTGGAGCCAGCTAGTGAAAGCTGGCTAACCGTGGTTGAGTCCAATGATTTGAAATGATCACACATCGATAGATCATAAGCAGTGATTAGATCTTTTATTTGAGAGTTGACCCATAAAGACTCTGATCAGCGCAGAACATCCAATCACAGCCAGATCCTGATGAAACCTTGACTTTTGTGAACTCGCACAGTGAGAAAGAAATACAGTAAAACAGACGGGAGCGATTTCAGTGTGTAGACGAAGTGTGGAGCCATTAGAGCGCCTGATGAGAGGTGACAGCCATTCAGCCAATCACGTCACAGTGACATGATCCAAGGTAATTGGGGACCTGACACCCACGAATCAGCTGCTACCCACGTCGTTAGAGACAACATGGCACGCGCACACACACACACACACACACACACACACACACACACACACACACACACACACACTATAACTGACGAGAGAAAGAGAAACTGGCACAAGATGTTGTTTCAGCTGCAGAGACATAATTTATGAATAAACAAAGAAACAGCTGAAGGATCTGAATTTGGAGAAAGTTGAAATAATTCATCCGTAGACGTTTATTTTGAGGCCATTTTATTACATTTATTTATCAACATTTATTATGACCCATTAAAACCCATTTCTCATTACTTCTCATGACCCAATGCTAAATGCTTACATGAAAATATGAGAACACTCAGGGAGCTGATATAGAAAACACAGTCTACTGGGTGTAAGAGCATTATTATTATTTATTATTATTTTAAAGTATGATGCATCTTGTCAAGTTTACTTTAACGACCAATCGACCAATGGCTCTTGATACAGGTTCATTGTAAAGAGCAATGATCTGTGTGAAAGCACATGCATACACACACACACACACACACACACACACACACACACACACACACACACAGTGAGAGGACCCCGAGCCATACAAACACGATAATTGAAGTTACTGCAAATAATAACACTGTGTTATTATTTGTGTACGGTTCTATAAACGCATTCGGGATTTACCTTTTCCTTCGCCTGTCACTCCTCTGCCCTCTTCCCCCTCTCTTTCTCTCTTTCTCTCTCCCCCTCTCTCTCGCCCTCTTTCTGCCTGTGTGCAGTTTCACTTGCTGCAGTGGTTGGGTCCTATACCTGCTGACTGGGCAAAGCTAACTCCCTCTCTCACCACGGAGGAAGGGGCGAGCGGGGCAGCTACTGATCCTGTACACACATCTTAGGATTTGGGATCGAACCTGAGACTCTGTTAGGATCAGAGTTCCAGCTGGAAATAGAAAATGTCACTGGAGTGTCAGTGTAAACTTGCAAACCACAAAACGTTTCTTTATCATTTCCAATTTATTTCACATGAATCTCCGCCCCCCCGACCAGTCGAGGCAGGTGCTGCCCACATTGAGTCTGGTCCTCGAGGTGAAGACCGGCTCATTGTGGGAACTGTTGCTTTCTCTATAAATTGTATTTTATATTTTTATATATTTTCTTGTTATGTTTGGATTTGGGGCTTAGAATGTAAGTGAATACCTTTGCCATGTATTTTGTGAAGCACGTTGTTGCCTTGTTTAGATAAGTGCTATACAAATACAGTTTTTCTTATTATAACTACATGTTCACATTACTTATGTAAATTAATTAAATATGTGGACACTGATATACTTGTTAAAATACTTACGTTATGTATGTACTAGTTAGTTTGAAGCATACTCAGTTCAGACTCTGGCTCCAAATATACGATATCAGCTTCATTTCTGTCCACTGGGAGGAAGTGGAGACATATTGTCCATCTTTATATACAGTCTATGGTGAGCATCCGCACAGACAGACACACACACTCGTGAACATCAGTCCCCTTCACTGCTCTCCTTTCTCAGCACATGCAAAATTGAAGAGGCCATCGACGGGCGGCTCTGGGGAGCAGACTGCTGCAGACTCAACTCTGCAGCTGCTCCACTAAACCCACAGCACCATCATGTCCTGAGCAGATCTGTGAGAACTGTGAGAATCTAAACTGTAAAGGCTGTTTCTAGCGTCGACTGAAATAATAACCTGAATATCATAAGGTCGCCCAACAAATCATGAGCTACTTCTGCTTGCAGTGCTGTTAAATGTGCTTTGTGGTAGATAGCCAGGACAATACTGAGTCCCAGGAGACGGTCACCAGGCGGCTGTGCACCGTGAATGTTCCAGAGGGGTCGGAAAAATGCTAAACAAGCCTTTCGTGCCCGCGGCCGCGCTGTAGCACTGAAGCGTGATGAAGACAAGCCCTGAGCTTCTGCTGTACTTTCATGGCAGGAAATGATCCTGTATCACTGCTGCTAAGGCCTGGAAACCAGTGCACGTGTGTGTGAGTGAGTGGGACAGTGTGTGAGGACATGGGTATAGGTATGACTAGGCCGAGAGACAGACAGAGAGTGTGTGTCTGTGTGTGACCTTGCTGAAGAGCAGACTAGAAGGCGACTGCCGCTGAGCCCTGGGTGACTTTCAGGCTTTCTGCACCAGACCCTGCTGTCTGTCACCGTCGCACACTGATGATGCTGCAGCTGCGACAACCTCCGCCCCAGACTCAAGCGCTGGCAGCTCATCCTAGATGAAGCCACTGCTGATTTTAGCATCCTGGTGCTTGGGCATGTAGCACATGTGGAAGTAACTCAACAAAAATGCCTCACAAGAATAATTCAACATATGAAACGAATGGGACGCTGCTAACATCACACCCGACCACCGCTCTTCAGGGGAAAGGGTTCTGTTGAGGCTGGACTCACCAGGTCCAGCATGTGACCCTTCTTTCACTCTCGTAGCCAGAGCTGTAAAAAGGCCCGGCTCAGGAAAACCAATTTCCTTCTGCTGGTTCTTATTAAAAGTGCTCGACTGGCGAAACAAGCTTGTTTTGTGAAGCATTCACATGAAACTCAAAGTACTGAATCTATCAGCTAGCTTAGCAGTCTGCTTTCATTCAGCATGTGTTCTGAAGAGCCTGTGGCCGGTAGGAGAACTCAGGCCTCCACATGTCCTGCAGCTTTCTGCCCTTTGCTCCACGTCTTCTGCTAAATGCATCGATAACACTGAACCATGATGCATTTCTGACAAAGTAGATTCTCAGCTGTCGTGTTTAACTTCAGCTGCTCTCACCCAAAAACAACCAGGACTGAAATCTTAAGGAGTATTTTTTGTTATGACAATTACAAAAATCACAATGGTATCACTGTAAAAGTCCTTTCTATCTGTTCCGCCAGATGTAACTCACATCACAAGCAGAGATAACCAGTCATCCGGTGGTTTTAATATCACCCAGGTGTTGTCTATTGGATGGTGTTTACCTGGAAGCGTAGAATAATTGTCCACATGAGGCCCAGAGTGAGACGGTGGTTTCCATCCACGATGTCGTGGGAGCCGACATTTTCCAGGTGAACTCTCTGCTCCTTGAGGAACTGCAGCGCCTTGTCAACATTCTCCAGGCAGTGGATCCGCATGCGTCCCCGGGTCGGTCTCGGCTGAGGCGAGACAGAGACAGAGGCTCAATCACTACTTTATCGTTAAAATACTACAAACATCCGGTAATATTAGAATACATAACACAGACATTAATATTATCACCATAAGATACTTTAGAAAATCTATCCAGCCATCAGATTGGCTGGATAGATGTATGAACAGGACATGAGGTAAAGGCTTTTGTTTTTCGACCTCAGTGAAGTACAGGAGAAACAATTAATTTATGTACAAATGTAATAAAGTAATACAAGGCCCATTATGGTTTGGTTATGGTGTGTGTTTCCCACCAGCAGCTCTCCACTGAGCACCTCCAGCAGTCTGGTGAGCATGTATCCATCTCTCAGGTCGTTGTAGAGGTCAGATATACGACAGGACACTCTGGCCAGATGTGAGTTCACCCACTTGGTAAAAGTCTTCTTCTGCACCGCATCTCGTTCATCTGAGAGAAACACAGGAAGCAGCTTTCAGGAAACTAAAAACAACACCGTGCACCGTGTGTACTAATATACCATCTGATGCAGGTGTGTGCTAATCTGTGTGTGACCTCTGACCTGCCAGGGCCTTGATGCGGGAGCACTCGAACAGCTTGGAGCTGGTGCACTCCGTCTCCCAGAACCCGGAGCTGATTGGTCGGTTGTTGTTGTTGAGCTGGCGCTGGGCTTCCGCGTTGTCCAGGTCTGGGGAGGCATTGGCCATCGCGCCCGACGCCCTGGAACACACACACACACGAGGACACAGGTCAAACACACACACAGGAGGACACAGGTCAAACACACACACAAGGACACAGGTCAAACACACACACAGGAGGACACAGGTCAAACACACACACAGGAGGACACAGGTCAAACAGACGGGCAGAGAGGACACAGGTCAAACACACACACAAGGACACAGGTCAAACAGACACACAGGAGGACACAGGTCAAACAGACACACAGGAGGACACAGGTCAAACAGACACACACGAGGACACAGGTCAAACACACACACGAGGACACAGGTCAAACAGACGGGCAGAGAGGACACAGACAGACAGGACACATGACGCCATATGAACAGCGATTAAAGGAAAATATCAAAATCAGCTTTAGTGCCAGACTGATATGGATTATGGGGGCAGATGCCGATATATCAGTCAATATATAAATACTAAAAAAAGGCTTGTGGCATGTTTTCAGCGTATAGAATAAAAGGTTTCATCCTGGCAAACATAAATGCAGATACGTCTGTCTCGGACGATTCATATCAACCAACTGTCGGACTCTAATTAGCCCGTCTGTGTTGTCTGCCTTCAAAATAAAGCTTTACTCAGGGAGGACACGGACAGAATGAAGAGGACGGGCGTCACTGCTGGGTTCTCGTCATCCCTGTGTAACCGTCAAACTAATCCCCACGTCTGAGAATCTGTTCACGCTTCACACGTAAACTCGGACTGACTTCACGCACCTTTTAACCCCAATTTACTCACACACGTTCACTCAACTTCACACTCACCATTCACAGAGAGAAATAACCAATTTAACCGAGTGTACAAAAAATACGAGTCACAGCAAAAAGAGGAAGCTGCTCAGGAGTCCATGAAGAAACACACCTGTCCTTAGAATCAGAGCATTTCACAATAAAGAATTTTGAAATAAAACCTCTCTGATAATCCAAAGGACGGTGGGACACAGACTGAAAATGATTTGTCTCTCTTATCTCTCCCGTCCCGACGGCTGAGCACCTGACGACCAAAATAACTTCACCAAGAAATCACAAGGAGCAGCGTTAGAAGTAAGAAAGGGAAATATTCGAAAAACAGCCAAATGCAGAAGAAGACAAAACAGCGGCTGACTTAAAGGCCTGACAGCTACGTTTTGTACGGCTGCAGATATGAGAGAAATATGTCTGTTTATTGACTCTGAAATCAAAAATCTATGTATTTTAAATGGTTCATGACAGTTTATATCTTGTAAAGTGACGCCCATAGCTAGTTAGTTAGTAAGAAGGTTTGGTAGACAGGCAGGCATGTAGATTGGAAGGTAAGAAGGTGATCCCCATGAGAGAAATGTGAATATTCCAGCAGCACAGATACAAAACAAATACAGTAAAATAATAGCATAAAATTGATCTAAATAAAATCTAAAAATGTATTGAAAAAGAACGATATAAGAAATAGTTGTAGTGATTGATGATGGTTGTTGACCAGCAGAAGGCAGTTTTGTTTATAGATCATTTTCTCTCTACCACGGACGATAACGTGTTCAGGTTCAAACATGTAAATATGTCAGTTCATGTCATGTTGTCGTGCACACGTGACAGATAGAAAACACAGGCAGTGGTTTCTCCGGGAAAGAGCAGATGTGCCCACAGGATATGAAATATGCCATTTGGTGCTCTTCTCCGAAGCTGCAGACGCTGGAGGAATCCATGTTTGCGTGTTGTGGAAATCACAGCCTCGTCCTCACTGAGCGTTTCCACACGTCGGGCCGAGGGACAAAGCTGATTTAGAAATGTCATGATGGAAACGTCCTGCAGCTTCTGATTTACACTTTTCTGTGACTTCCTATTGTTTTTTTAGCGCTAAAAACAAAAACAGGGAAATACACCTTGAAGACGAGTTCCCATCATTTTGTTAAGGGCGACATTTTTGAGCAGCAGGCACTTTTATTTTGTAATATAGGTAAATGCATTGGTTCCTAAGATGTCAATATGACAAAGAACTATAATTGAGGCTTGTTATTTTACTGTTTAACCATAAACAAAGGAAACAAGCGTACTTCTTATGTAGAGTATAAGCATGGATGCATCAATTCTTTTATTCTGTAAAACGCTGATGCAGACATGTCTGTGAAAGGCTCATAGGTTCACATTCTGCATCTGAAATTAAAGAAATTATCCAGATCTATTTGTAGTTCCCCCCCCCCCCCCCCCATCAGATGTTTGTTGGGATTCTCTCAAGGCCCTAGAACTGCTCACCTCTCTCTGCACCACAGGAGCCCTTGTCCTTGAAATGCCTTGTAAGATAACACAGAATGAAAAATGTCCTTTCCCTCTCAATCCCCCTCAGCCCTCTCCCTTCCCCCCATCTCTACCTCCCTCTCTCTCTCTCTCTCTCTCTCTCTTTCTCTCATTCTCTCTACCTCAATCTCCCTCTCTCTCTCGCACACACACACAGAGATATCAATCAAATAAATTAAAAAGACAGACGCACCAACGCAAAATTCACAGATTTAATGTGAAATTAATGAAAGTTTGAACAGCAGGATGTGTGTTTGTATCACAAGTTTACATTAATTAAAACTGGATCAAAGATTTTAATGATTACGAGTTGGTGGTTGATTCATTATGATTCCGAGTGAAAGATTAGAAGTGACTCTGTGGGACTGAAGCTGCCGTGAAGGGTTCAGACGTTTCCCTGACTTTTTCTGCTTCAACCTTTCTGCAGTAAATCTCTTTGTCCTCCACCTCTTTTTATTCTGGCCTCTTCCTCCTCCTCCACCACCACAAAACCCGAGCTCACAGTTGTCACTGTTCCTAAACCACTGGAAAACAACGCAGCCGTATCGAGTAAATGTCACGGTGCCCTGCACGGCGGTGCGAGGAGGGGTAGTTGTGCTCATGCACTTAGCTGCTCTCCCTGGAGTGAATAACAGCCAAACATTATGGTGCTTTCTGTGGGATGAGGAGGCAGATGGTGGGCTGCAGCAGAACCCAACACAAAAGAAAAAACAGTATCATGACAACATCAGCTTGTGTGCAGCTATGTAGAGGTGTTAATCCCACTGTGCAGGAAGTAAAACACCAGTTCTAGACAAAACAGTGTAAGGAGTACTTTAAGTATTAGTAAGTATTTGAAGTAACGCAGTCCACACTGGACAAACAACTATTTTTGCAGATTAATCAGTTGGTTATTTTCTTGAGAATCATCGATAAAGTTATGAATGAAAGTGTCCAAAAGCATAAAGTGAATTATTGTAATAATATTGTGCGTGTCTGAACGGAAACTCTGTGTCACTCTGTCTCCAGACACAGATCAGAGAAGAGAGATCGATTCCTTCTCAGGAAGTTTCGGATCAAAGATAAAAAGCAGTTGTGATTTCTTTACATTTTTCACATCCTGTTTTCAAAAGTTGTTTCCTTATTATTGTCTGGGATGTTGATGATGACATCATGTTAAATGATGCAGTGGGATTGATAGTTTGACAGAACAACTACAGCAGATACATTCATGATTTAAAACCTTGAACAATCTACATGAGTTTATTAGGGGATTTATTTATTTGTAATAATATTAAATATTTTAAGATCTGCAAAAGCTGCAGTGGATTTATATTATATTAGCTTATCTGAAAAGTTTTGTCTCACTGCAACTGGTACAGAGTAATTCTGTAAAAGCCATTTGTGATTATGAGTTTAAAACATTTACCATTTAACTGAGATTATAAATAAAATGTGAAGAAGTACGAGTTTTGACATAATGATACAGTACGTACTGCCGTTAGCATGATAACCAGCTGATCTACAACTCTATGGTAGAAACCTTAAGGAGAGAATAAGGTATAAGTATGTATAATATCACAGTTACATGTGATGAGATCATTGGATTAGAGGAAAATCAATATCTGCCCCACAACTGCAAGTCCACATCAGTCAAACTGCCACACTGTCAGGTCAAAATACTGTGGTGTGTGTGTGTGTGTGTGTGTGTGTGTATGTGTGTGTGTCTGTGTGTGTGTGTGTGTGTGTGTGTGTGTGTGTGAGTGTGTGTGTGTGTGTGTGTGTGTGTGTGTGTGTCTCCTCTGCTTTGCCATGATCCTTGCCTAACCTCCCCCATCGGGTGTCTTTCAATCAATCAGACTCACAACACATAGGATAGCTCTGGTGTGTGTGTGTGTGTGTGTGTGTGTGTGTGTGTGTGTGTGTGTGTGTGTGTGTGTGTGAGAGTGTGTGCGTGTGTGTGTGTGCGTGTGTGTGTGTGTGTGTGTGTGTGTGTGTGTGTGTGTGTGTGTGTCTGGGTGTGTGTTATCACCTTTATTCATAATAATCAGACTCAGCTGTTCAGGAACCAGTCAGCCTGAGGCAAGAGAATCAATGCTATATCTGACAATAACACACAGACACACACACAGACACACACAGCCTGGAGATGATCTCAGATGGAGAAAAGACAAAGAGAACCGTTGACCTCTGAAAAATTGTATCTACATTCAGAACAGTTTCAGTCTCACATCAGCAGCAGCAATATTTTCAAAACATGGAGACCAACGTGAAAGAACTTTAAAAGCGTATTCCAGCCATATTTTCAAGAATGGTCTAACTCAAAGGAGCAGAGAGTCCTGTCTGTCCCCTTTTCCAAAAAACGCATGATGCCACTGTCCAAATATTTATCCTAGTGTATCTTTGTCTAAATCATGGACGGTAAAGATGGACGACGTGTGTCAACTTCCTCCCAATATCCAGAAATGAAGCCAAATTCTCTTGGATATGTGCGCTGCCATGTTGCCACCTCATCAAAATGACTGTACAGTAACTAATGACATCTCCCAACATGTGTTCCTGCTCAAATGCAAAACCGTAAAGTGTATTTGTGCTAACTAAAGGACAGATCATCATATGCCTGTGTCATTGTTTCTTCAATCATTATAATTTTTAATTAATTTAAAATCTCACTGCTCCTCTGTGAGCTTCAGTGAGTCAGGTAGGATAAGTGTGTTTATGTTTAATGTTTAAAGGACAATCGTCTTAACACTGTGCTAAAAAGTAGATTTATAATTAGTCTTATTTCCCCGTTTTCAATGCTGTATTTATTCAACTTCTTTACTACAGTGTTAAATATAAAGTGCTGAGTAATGCTGCCGCCCTCCCAGCAGCCAGGATGTGAAGTCAGAGATCAAAACCTAAAAGGACGAAGCTGCTCTGAAATGAAAGTGACGAGGACATCCGCTGCTCATTTCTCCTGAAGTCCATTGATACTGCTTCTCTGAGATCTATTAACTTTGCTGTAAATATATGATTTAATATCTTGGATCATCTTTCGTGATAAAAACACAAACTGGAACATATGATTGAGATGAAGGATGTTGCTTGTTCTTTCTGGAGAGTGGGTCTGGTTCTGGATCTGAGGTTTGTCTCAGATCCAGAACTCCACAGGTTCACACGTCAGAGTCAACTGTTCTTACACTGAACCATCAAACACTGAAACAGCAGCAGCCTCTCTGATCTCTCCATGGAGCTGGATGAGAGAGCAGTGTGTCTGTGTGTGTGTGTGTGTGTGTGTGTGTGTGTGTGTGTGTGTGTCTGTGTGTGTGTGTACATCCCCATGTACAATGTATGAGAGAAATAATGGTATAGTGAAAAACACATATTTTCACCTAAATGAATCCTAAACAAACTCCTCTATTGTACTGCTGGACTTTACAGGTGTTAATTGGTTAACTGCAACTAATGATTCTCATTATCAATTAATATGAATTATTATTAAAGCTGCTGCGTTGTTTATTTGGTCTTTACATTCTTCACAAAATAAGAAGAAGTCCAACAAACTCTGTGAGACACCAAGGTGACGTCATCAAGTCGCTCATTAAGTTCAGTCAAAGATCCAAAATACAAAGAAACTGAATTTATTACCAAGTAAAACAAAGAGTACATTCAATCAATGACCTCATAGTGTCAGCAGTTATATGTATGAGGTTGTGTGTGTGTGTGTGTGTGTGTGTGTGTGTGTGTGTGTGTGTGTGTGTAGAAGCGTCAGTCATACTTTCTCCTCTTAACCACTCACCCTTATTATCATCCCCAGCTACACTGTTGCTGCTTGTAACCACAATAAACCAAGAGGCCAATGGAGCAATGAAAGCGTCAGCCCCCCCCCCCCACAACCACCACAACCTCTCTCCTTTTATTATCATTCACCCTTTTTTTAAACTGTCCTCTGCCTCTCCTCCCATCCTCTCTGTCTGGCCTCCACACGTGTGTTCTTGGCTTTTAGCGATTGGCATGATACCTCCATGTTACCGAAGAGTGACAATACTCTAATCGTTCCAGAACAACGGCAACACCAGGCAACCTTGAAACGAGCACTTCACCCTGAAAGCATGAGGCTGTTCACTCACCGACAGCAGAATATTCAGAGGCCGAAGACTGAGCGGCTCGTTTATTTATAAAACTATATCACTGTCATCAAGAAGGGAGAAGAGCAAATTTCATTTTGTCACTCAAGGTCCTGATTCCTCATAAATTCCCAACCACTGTGGAAGTGCACCGGACAAAAACAGAATCAAAAGTTCAATTCCAGCTTGAGAAGTTGACGGGATTGGTTTAGTTAGTAAAATATGACTTGGTCCAAATGACACCCATAAGGATCCGACCCCGACAAGCTGCAAGTGCATTTTTTCAAAAACCTTTTCGATTAATCTAGTTCCATATTTTCCAGAGGTTATATTTTCTGATCCTCTGCTAACCTCAACAAAATGAAAACACCACTCAGGCCCAGAGCAACATTCACTATAAAGACCTGAACAGGCTCCAGGAGCATTTCCCCCCAAAACATTTCTATTAATATAGTTCTAGTTTCTGAACTCTACTCTAGAGGAGCTGTAGCGCTCCTCCTGTCATCGCATGGTTTCTGTATAATAATAAAAACTTTCTATTCTACATCAGCACTTGTTAGGATTTGATTCTCCATTTGGACTCGACATGTCACCTTTCATGAACCTGTTGGTTCTCAGGTCTCAGGTGAAACTGTTTTAATAAATGTCATCTTCAGGAACTGGAGTGCAGCTGAAGCAGATTTGTGCTAAAGGAAAGTTTAGCTCCTCTGTTTAGTTCCTGGACTTTTGTAGATGTTTGAACAGTTTGTTGTGAAAAGGGGAAACTTACACAAACTGTTCACTTACAAACGTCCTTCAATCAAAACGGGAGCAGGGAAATGTAAAGGCTCTTAATTCATAATAATAAAACTGGATCAATATCATTCCATAAGTGCTGAGGCAGCGGAAACACAGATCTATGGTGGATATGTTGAATTGTGTTTCCTTTTTGTATCTAAAGATTTCGATTCTCTAAGTGGAGCTAAGATCCAACAGGAAATTCACCCAAATATGGAAGAAAACACACCAGGAACGATTTATATGAAGATGCTCTGTTGTTTGTTTCTTTCCCTTCTTAGCATTTAGCTGCACTTATGATCCAAAAATAGCCTGAAGTAGATCAGGGACATCTGAGTGTCCGTCTCTTTAGAGGCTTGATTTGGAGACAGATGCAGAGAGGGAGATATAATCAAAAGACAGAGAGAGTAAACGATCAGGAGGCGCGATATATAAAGAAAGAGACGAGACAAAGATGTTAAAGAGACATACGAAGGAAGAGGTGGAGGAAGAGAGGGGAAAGAGAGAGAATATGGGAAAAGGAAAGAAAGTGAAGGAGCAAAACAGAAACAATCACTGGGAAGATAAAGAAAGAGAGAAGGAGAGAGAGAGAGAGAGAGAGAGACACCTGCCAGTGTTAATCAGTCAGTGGCAGCAGCTCTGTGTCTCTGTTTCTCTAATGGAGATACACACACACACACACACACACACGCACACACACACGATGGGTCAACAATATCTTTGAGATATTTAAAATCAAGTATCAAATAAATTCCCTTTGCAGCATCTGAAGAAATTTAGTAAAACATCAATATTCTCCACGATGAGTCATCCCAACGCCTGATGCAAAGAAATTGATGTCATCGCATCACACAGACATTAATTCAAGTTAAACTTGCTAAATGTATATTATTATATATAATAATATATCATATGTGAGGACTTGTGGCTCTTGTGTTCATCACTGTCACCAAAAACCCATTTCTGTATATTAGCATCACAGGGTTTGCAAATTAATCTGATTCATAAAATCCTAGCAGGCTTCTTCTGGCCTTTCTAAGTGTGAAATAAAACTTTGGAGAACTGTTTCAGAAAGTTACGCCTCCAGCTTTTATTTATCCCACCGTCCATCACGTTACTCAAAAAGGAAACATCTTGCTTCTCTTACGTCTCAATAACCTTTGCACTTTGTCTGGCACATTTTACTCTCTGGTTTCTAGGTTTTAATCCCAGTTTTTATAATTGTAAGTGTTTTTAGGGCAGGTGCAATATTCCACTCACTTTTATTCTGCATTATTCTCCTACACATCCTTGTGTCCTGCTTGTTGTACGATGTCCTGTCCTGCAGCTGCTGTAGCACTTTGGCCCAAGAAAAGTTTCCCCAAGGGGACAATGAAGAATATTTGATTTGAAGTTTGTTCCTCCTGGGTCTGATATATTTCTCATTTCTGTGTCAAATAACAAGCAGTGAGGCACAATCAGTCAACTCAATGTATTTGATAGTCTGTGTCATATTTAGTTCAATGACATGAGAACCTACCCAAACCTTGAATTTGACTGTTATAAAGATTTATAGTAAATTTGATCCAGGATGATCTCACTTTGTAAAAATATCCGAAAACGAGGCTGATGTTCCAGGGATGGAGGTTCTCTCGCTCTATTGCACAGACACACACACACACACACACACTCACAGGCTTCCTCACTGTGACTACACACAGTGTGCACTTTACACACTGCATTGAGTCTCCTCCACTCACTTCACCCTAGCAGAGTGAAACAACATCTGTAAGCAAGTGCAGCAGCCGCCGCCCAGTTCTGAGTTGGCAGGACCACAAGTCTTATTCCTAACAGTCACCTTGTGGTGGATGAACGACAGAGCGGCAGCAGAGAGCGGCAGAGTCCAGGAGAGGAGGCCGCTCATCATCCAGAGGATGACGACAAGCAGGAGAGGGACTCCATACTAACACTGAGCTGTGCAGGGAACTGGGAGATGTAGCAGTCATCGTTTCAAATCCATATCTTTTTATTTTGATAACGTTTGACCTTGATAATGTGTAAAACATGTGTGTGTACACTATATCGTATAATAGTAAACACTATAAAAGTTACTAAAATGATTGGGTGCTGTTATTAGCACCAGATGTACCAACGTCTAATAGTGCGAGGGTCACTTGAAGGTGTCAATGTGAACAAAATGTTGAATATAACATATCTAGTTGAGTATTGTAGAAATGTCAGAGATATGAGACATGACACCATTAGGTGTAGTAAATTCACTAAATGAACCAAACTGATGAGCAGCCTCTTGTGTGTGTGTGTGTAACAGAAAGACTTCATCTTCCATTAAATACAAGGTTAAAAACTTTCCATCTGAGCTACTGCAAACAACGGAAGGCGTGTGAGGACGACTGGCTCTTCGTTACCTGCAGTAGAATCCATTATGAAATAAGTGAATTAAAGCTAAATCAAAATATAGTCGATGCTTGTGTGTTTTCTCTTTTCTGTCCACCATCACACAGACACACTCACACACACACACACACACACACACACACACACACACACACACACACCTTGCACCAGTTAACCACACATCTGGATGAGTAGCTGCAGATTCCTCACATGTAATAGGCAGATATCTGAGGTCACTTTCCACTGCAGCTGTGATCACACACAGCCCATCAGGACCTGACAGGCTCCAGTGCATCTGCTCCTCGTGCTGCTGAAGGCTGCTGTGCTGCTGCTGGCCTGGTCTCACTAAAGCACACCATCATCAGGAATTTATTACCCCCCCCCCCCAACAGAAGCGCTAAATCCACCCCTTGATTGTGGGAAGTAATCTGAGGTCACAGACACAATTTAACTTCCTGCAGGGGTTCAGTGTTTTAAGCATTGCCGCAGAGATTGGGGGAAAGTTGTGGTTGTTGGTTTGCAGCGGATGGAGAATAGAACCAAGCAGCCCCTCTGTGATTTAAAGTTATATGTTCAGATGCAGGACCGAGCCGGGAACATGCATCCTCTCCCCGCAGCCCCGACACTAGGCCTCTGCACCCGTTCATCTGCCAAAACGAGACACCGAGCTCCGGCACGCTCCGCAAACACGTCTCCACGCATGCACCGCGTAACGCGTGTCGTTGAAATAATGCGTGAAACAGCGCGTCCCTCCACCGGATCACTGCGGTACCCTGCACCCAAATGCAGGCCGGCGTCCCCGCAACAAAACACCGCGCACCTCCTCCTCGCTCCCCTGCAGGGGATGAGTGCACGGAGCGGAGAGAGGAGGCATCCTGTCATCAATCTGTCGGCCTTACCTTCGGCTTCGGTGGCAGCTTCCTGGGGGGTTGGTTTTGTCCTCCTCCACCAAGACGGGCTGAATCGATGAGGACAGCGGTTTGTCAATGGAGGAGCTTTCTATTCCTCCTCGGTTAGTCCTCCTTCGTCCGGGTGTTTACAGGACAGGTCCGGGGAGTCTGCTCCGGGGAGACGCGGAGAGTCGGCGGGGGAAGGGGCGCTGCGTCCCTGCAGCGGTGACCGCCGGCCGGGAGACGCTGTCGGTGCTGCAGAGGATGTGAGCCGGTGCTGGAAGGAGGTGATGATCCATAGAGGTCCGTGTTTCCACCTGACACAGCGACCACCTCCTCCACCTCCTCCTCTCCACTGGTGAGGCTGCACTGAAATATCAGCATCAGTGCAGAAAGCAGAGAGGAGAGGAGGGAGGAGGCAGGAGAGGAGAGGGGGGGAGAGGAGGGAGGAGAGGAGGGAGGAGAGGAAGGGGGGGAGAGGAGGGAAGAGGAGGGGGAGGAGAGGAGAGGGGGAGAGGAGGGGGGAGGAGAGAGGAGGGGGGAGGAGGCAGGAGAGGAGAGGGGGGAGAGGAGGGGAGAGGAGGGGGGTGGAGAGGAGAGGGGGAGAGGAGGAAGGAGGGGAGAAGAGGGCGGAGAGGAAAGGGGGAGAGGAGAGGAGGGGGGAGGATGGAGGAGAGGAGAGGGGGAGGAGAGAGGAGGGGGAGGAGAGGAGGGGAGGGGAGGAGAGGGGGAGAGGAGAGGAGGGAGGAGAGGAGGGAGGAGAGGAGAGGAGAGGGGGAGAGGAGGGGAGGAATGAGGGGGAGGGAGGTGGAGAAGAGGTGAGGGAGGGAAGAGAGGGGGGAGAGGACGTAGGAGAGGAGGAAAGATGAGGGAGGAGAGGAGGGGAGAGACATGTGCGGGAGAGGAGGTAGGCAAGAGGAGGGAGGGAGGGAGAGAGGATGGAGGATAGAGGAGAGGTGAAGGGAGAGAAGAGGAAGATGGAAGGAGGGAGAGAGGAGGGGGAGGAGAGGAGGGAGGAGAGGAGTGATGATCAAATTATCGTACATGCTCTAAAGCAGACTGATGTCGTCTGTCACTCTGAAACATTGATTCCTTTTCCCGCCGTACAAACAGAAGAAATAAAAACAAATATGAGGGTCGACCAATAGACGGGCTAAATAAAGCATCCACATAATCATACGGACTAATTATAAGTTCAAATATTGCTTGGTCACCACACCATTGGAATGGAGGTAAAAGAGGTGTAACCTTAAACTCCTCCTCTCTCCTTCTTCCCTCTCACCAGAAATGGAGCCAAACTATCCCGGATTCAAAGGCCACCATCTTGTGCATTTGTCTACAGGTAGAAATCGGGGTGGAGTCGCGGGATTGAGTTCCCGCCCATATACCCGCTTGACCAATCATGAGTCAGTCTCAGGGGTCAATCGTGACCTTTTCACCTTGATTTGTTGGCATCAAATGACAGATTAAACTAAACTTCCCTGGGACATTAACACATCGGCATCATGAGAACAACCTAAAATGACTGAGAACAACTTATTATCAGACATAACTCTTAACTGTGGTTCATGTCCCATTTGCTTACATGGAGGAGGCCGGAATTATGACCCACACTCAGTCAGCCAGTGTTCGACAAGGCCGCTGGAACTGAGTGCGCGGCAGCACCCCCTACTGGTGAGAAACAGCATCTCCAACCAACATGAAGCGGATCAACTGCTCAAGAGGTGAAGTAAGTTTCTTCTGAGCAGGAGAATTCTTCTAAAGCTTTTTTTTTTAAATCAACCTTGATTTTTTAGTTAAAAAATAATTTTAATAGGGAGGTCTTTAAAAGCAAATGTTGTAAATGCCTAAATCCAGTGGGATCAGTGAATCAGATGAAACAGCTCCTATCTCTTTGTATGTCTGAAGTCAGATGATTTTAACGGTTGTGTGTATTTGTGTCTTTCAGTCACTTGGACGAATACGTTGTGATGTTACTCAACACATCAGGGGCAGCATCAGGAAGAAGCTGAGGACCCTCCACCGAGTCCTCCTCTTAACCTGAGTAAGAGGAGCTTCAGTGGGAACTCGGAGATATGAAGACGATGATGAAAGTAAAGGAGAAAGAAGACATATCCAGCTGCAGGAGAAGCAGAGACCTGAAAATGAGTGGAAGTTGATATTTGAAGCTCTGTGAGGAGAAGCTGAGGAGCAGCATCCTGGATCAGGAGGCCATCTTCCAGCAGAGGGAGGATCTGATGAACCAGAGAAAGATGGAGGAAGAAGTAAAACTCCGGATCCTGAAGAACATTGTGCTTCTGGTACACTAATTGTACGTATGTTGTCTCTGTCTTGTTCAGGAACTCGCCTTGAAGACCGATGAGCACAAGCTGGACGTCAAAAGGAGGACAATTAGAAGAGAGAGAGGAAGCGAGAAAAATGAAGAGCAGCTGGAGAGAGAGAAGGAAAGAACTGAGGGGAAAGAAAGGAGGGAGAGGATGAAGATGTTCCTCAGTTCCACGACTGCTTTGTCTCTGTTGTTAAATCGAACACTAGGAACACGAGGTGGTGTTATAACACACGTTCAACCTTTAAATATAGATTATTTATTTCTGAATAAAGGTGATATTGAAAGCAGCATTGAGATCTTTCATTCATAATTAAGTTGACAGTTTAAAACCATGTTTAAAACACACACATGTGCAGTGTCACTTTAAGACGGCAGCTTCCAGGCTGGCGGGAGGAGGAGTCTGGGACGCGGAAGCCTGAGAGAGAGGGGGCGTGTCTCTGCGCGGTTACATATGGTGACACGTGAGAGTGTTTTGAAGTGAGTGCCCGTCAAACCGCAGAGAATCGAACAAGCTGCTGCTGCTCCTCGTTTCCTACCAGACATGTCCGAGTCCATCAAGAACGTGTTGATCTTTGGAGCCACGGGAATGAGCGGGTTGGCGACCCTGCCCCTGGCGGCGGCTGCAGGTGAGAACACCTGCTAACATCTGCTGACATCTGCTAACATCTGCTAACTGTGTTCGGTTCAGTTTATTGACTTGATATGAACCGGAGGTGCTGTCAGTCAAAGTTCACTGATCCAACCTGGGACGCTCTAATCAATAATCAATTAATAATAGATTTACATTATTATATTTTTGCATTGGATGAGGAATTATAATAATATGATAATTTCCTCTTTAAATAATATTATTAATGGTCAATTCAAGATGCACATTAAAAACAACAGGAGTTGAGCCAAGATAAGATGAACAATATTAAGACACATGGATTTATAAATATATATAATTGTTATTGGATGTGAATAAATTGTATATCTTAATTATTTATACTAATGCAGTAATTGTCATAGAGCAGGCTATAGCTTAACTTGCGGTTATTCACATTTCAGTTCATGCATAACATCCATCCAAACTTTCAGAACTGCATGAGAACCAGGAATCATCTGAAAGATCAATAAATGCTTTATCGCAGTAACTGTATCAAGATAAGACAAAAATATGGTGATATTTGATTTTGTCCATATTTTCCAGTCCTACTTGAAATGCTTTTGAAGACTAACATAATTCAATATGAGAAATGTCTTCTTCGTGTAAGCTTAAATGTAGTTTCATTCATAAAGTCACATTGGAATATGACTCTAACTGCAAGTCTCTGCTATGTTTCATTCATAAAGTCACATGGAATATGACTCTAACTGCAAGTCTCTGCTATTATTGCCTCAATTTCCTGCTGAAAGACTCACGAATGCAAAACACAGGCAAACCCACACTGACACAAATCACTCATTGTGTCACAAGCATAATTTGATTCAACAGCATTTTCATTTCCTCTCCTCCCGCTAAAAAAAAAACTGAGTCACGCTAGACGTTGCAGAGCAGCAATGTGCTGAGTCAGAGCGTGGCACCCACAGCTGATAGTGAAGATGTCACTATCTCGCCTGCTCAGGATGGGTGGAGTCAATATTATACAGCTTCTGGTAGAAGACTCTTATTCCATGTGGAAGAAGCTGTGTCACAAAGTTGAATCCATGTGAATCCAAGGCCCAACAGTCCCTGAAAGATCAATCCAGGGAATTTCACACAATGAAAGATATCAGATCACATAATCTATGAGTTTTTCACTGGGAAATCGGTGACCTGTTTGGTTTCCCACGTGTCCTCCCTCAGGGTACGATGTGACGGTGCTGGTGCGGGACCCCACCAAGCTGCCTGCTGACCACAGGGCTTCCAGAGTGGTGGTGGGAGACGTCCTGAATAAAGAGGACGTGAGGACGGCCATGGAGGGCCAGGACGCTGTCATCATCATCCTTGGCACGCGTAATGACCTGAGTAAGAAGAAACTTTAGCTTTCCAGTGATTCTTCACTTGAGCTTTGGATTCTGTGTGGTTGAAAAAGACCAAACTGTTAATTTACTGAATCTAATTCAGATTAAAGGCCCTTGATTCTGGCTTGTGATCTTTTCACAGTGGTTTGGAATTTTATCTCCTTAAGTTGCAGCATTTCTTTTCTCGATGCATTTGTGCACAGACTGTGAAGCATATGATTTTTCTTTCTTTTTTTTATAAATTGTATATGACTTCCTGCAAAGATTATTACATTTCACACATTTTCATGTAACTGACTAAGTTTGCCTTCTAAACAGAGGATTGGAGCTTTTAATTGTGTAAAAATGTAATATATTTACTAGAGGTCGCCATAAGACTGATAACCTAACGTTCAACCCAGTGTGAAATCATCGTGTTAGTGTGACACAATCAGAATAACACCATATATAAAATACTAATGAGGATTTAGATAAGATAAGATTATAAGATGATCCTTTATTGATCCTCTGTTGTGGAAATTCTGAATTTACACAGAAGCACAAGTAGAAAATGTGATAAGAAGAACAAATTTAAATAGAAACAGAATCTACAATAATCAAATTTAATAAATGTGCAAATATAAAGATACAAGTTGTATAAACGTTGTAAGCTTAACCATAATCTTTTCATATGTGTACTTTACTCTTTAATGACGTAAAGTGGAGCAAATGTATTGTGTCCCGGCCTGAGAACTACACTCCAGCCCAGTTTTTAATTGTTGATTTACTTTCCACATCATCACATTGCTCTTTCTGTCGTGCGTTCATCAGGCCCAACCACCATGATGTCTGAAGGCACCAAGAACATCGTGGAGGCCATGAGAGCTCGAGGGATCCGTAAAGTGGTCGGCTGCATGTCAGGTACGAGTTCGAGTCTCTGTGGTCATCACCAAGATGGACAGAGGGTATATTTTATTTTATCTTCTATATCTCCTCCTCCTCCTCCTCCTCCTCCTCCTCCTCCTCCTCCTCCTCCTCCTCTTCCTCTCCTCCTCCTCTTCTTCCTCTCTTCCAGCCTTCCTGCTGTGGGATCGCGCCAAGGTCCCCCCCCGTATGGTTCCCGTGACAGAGGACCATGACAGGATGTACGCGGTGCTGAAAGCGTCCGAGCTGGACTACGTGGCTGTCATGCCTCCTCACATCGACAGTAAGTGGGAAGTTCTCCAAGTCGATTCCAAGTTGATTTGAAACAATACAACACAAAACCTCAAAGCTCAACATTGATTGAACATTATGGTTATTTTACTGTGAAAAGCATCTCTTATTGTCTCGCTCCCTCCAGACGACCTCCCTCTGACGGAGCGTTACCTGACAGCAGAGAACATGCTCAAGGGAAGAGCCATCTCCAAACACGACCTGGGACATTTCTTCGTCAAGTGTCTGTCCACCTCAGAGTGGGACGGCAAGACGGTCGGACTTTGGGGAGAGTACAAATGATCCTGAACCAACCGGGCAGATTTCATCCACGTGCTGAAGAGATTCCTTTTCTTGTGTATTTTTTATTTTTCTTTCCATCAAACACACTGGAGAAAAATCCATATTTATGAGTGCTGAGGCATAAATTATAGAAATATGTTTGTTCTTCTTTGATTTGCTGTTTTCCCTTCCATAATAATGATTGAGCAGCTTTAGCTTGTTGTTGATTTATAATAGTTAAATTTTTAATAATCTGTTTTAAAACCAGTGTCAGGCTGCACAGCTGCTTTCGCTCTGTAGTTGTGTGCAATTCTTCCCATCACGTCTGTGCTGTCACATGATCTGTTCTCCTCCATGGAACCGTTTGTCATGTGAGGCCAACAGTGGCCTCCCTTTTTACAGTTGTTAAAAAATAAAACTCTTTATTGTACAAACTTTGTTGGTGAAAGAGTGAAGTGTCATGTGGCCGAGCTCAGGCCGATGTCCAGCAACAGCTGGGTTGTGACTGAATTATATAATAAGATCCTGAACAGTAATTGACTCTATAGAACAGTGGTTATCAAACTTTTATACTTCAAACTACTTCCAGGCCTTAAACACGCACTGAGAGAAGTGACCACAATAACAACTGGAAACATTACCTGTGAGTTCTCCTCATAAGACTCACTTTATTGTATGTAGTATTATGGTTGAAAACAATACTAGTATTTATTATTGTTATATTTTGTGTTATGGATTTGAGCACTGCATTATCTGTTTTATTTGAAAGCACTTGCTATATAACTATAGTTATTATTGTTCTTATTCATATCAGTCGTATTGTTATAATTCTTCTTCTTCTTCTCAGTAGTAGTAGTAGAAGTAGTAGTGGTAGTATTATTAGTATTATTAGGAGTAGTAGTAGTACTACAGAGGAATAGTTACCCAGGTCGATCTAATCACTGTGAAGGAGTTTAGCATCAGGATCAGAAACTTTTCAGAATAAATCAGCCCACAAGCATCTATACCCTAAGTGAAGTTGTTTGCATATTTCATTTATTAAACTTTTAAATTTCTAACAGCAAATATTCAGGGTACTGCTTGATTAAAACCTTAACTCACATTGTCCACAGAACTTAAACACACAGCTAAGTTATAACTGTCTCTATGGACGGTCCTTGTGTGACCCAAGGTGCTTTAGATATTGATATTCACACTGACTGGAGGGAACCACTGGTGTTGACCCGCTGCTTCTCCCACACTTCACCTCATGTGAGCTCGTGTCTCTGCAGTCAGATGAATTGCACGTGTAGTGACTCCTCCTGACTGAAACGGGTCAAGTGAACCAAGCAGAGCCAACACAGCATCGGAAATACGTCATATCTCCCCTCAAAAATAAAAGCTGGTCGTAGAGAGGGGTTTTAAATATTAATTATTCTAAATATATTTATGCTCAGTGATTTAAGTCACTGCTTCCACATTTCATTAGTTTTTGGTATTCAATCCTATTGTATTTTATTGAGTTGTGTCGTATTGGGTTGTAATTGTGTTGCTGCTGGTGTATAACCATCACAATCATTATATCAACCTGTGTATTTTCAATTTCACATATATGCACCATATCATATTACATTGTATCTGATCTGTTTACATAATATATACTTATGTTTACGTTGTATCTTTATTACTTGAGTGTTTATTTTTATTATCCTCTTCCTCGCTGCTTGAACACAGGAAGTTGCCCCATAGTGTTCTAATAAAGTATTAATTTTCTATTTTTTATTTTATTTGTATTGTTTTACAAGGATATGAGATATGTGAATGTATTTAAACACATATAAAAATATGATGGGAAGCTGGAGCACTCTGAAATTATGTCAGTTTAGATTTATTAGTTTACTAAGGAAAAGGATATCTACACACTGTGCACAAAGTGTGTCAAAACCATTAGGATTCAGTACAATCCAATAAAGGTTTCTCTGATCTTATATCTTATTACTTACTTGGTTGTGGCGGAGGTTCCCGGGAGTTTATTTTGAAAGAGAGCAGAAGCAGTGGCTGAGTTTTCCTCTAACTTGATGTTATTTCCCTCAGTTTGTCCTCTATTCAAACGGAGGAGGAGTCTGGACTCTGCTGCTTCTTCTGCTTCTTGTCTTGAGTGTTGATGGGATTTAAACTGAAACAGAAAATAAAGAGTGTCATGTTGAAGGAGTTCAGTTCACTGCCCGTGTCCCTGCAGCTCTCAGGTAAATAACTGTCTCTGCTTGAAGTCTCATTTGAACTACTGCACTTTTTTAATTAGAGTTCAAAACGATGCAGACTTTTGTTTACCTCCTCTGTGTGTCCTACATTTTAAAATCTCTCTGTTTTGATTATCGATCCTCTCAGAAGTTGAAAGCTTTATTTTCTCACAGACACTTGTATTTAAACTTTCTTTTTGTAACTTTGTCTAAAACCTTCTGACTCTATGTAAAGTTTGTGATGTGGTTTCACACTTTGTCTTATATTTACTGTTAAAAGTGACCTGTCAGATCAGTGATCCCTGTCCTGTCGTGGTTGATCTAATCATTTAGGAGTCACTGTTATGTAAATCCTATAAAAACCAGCTCGACCCTTGTTTGGCGGCTGCTGAATGAGGCTGGAGGGAAATCCGCAGCTCTACGTGATACAATCATTATTCTGGAGTCGTTGTATTTGTTTATTAACTTGTCAAACGTGCATCTGAAGCGGATTTGTAGTTCTGAGAGTTCCTGTATTGGAATGTACCGCAGTAAAACTCCACTACCCACAATGCCCCGCGTCGGCTCCAGCCCCCAACTGCAGACGTTTTGGCGTAAAACTCAAATCACGAGCGGGAGAAGAATCAGTCGGTTCCTGAAAGTCCGCGGCGACGATCCAAAACGGGTTAAAACCCGAATCATGCGTTTTTAATGAAAACACTTGTTTTCTGAACGAGTTGAAAAAGCTGCGACTCGATCGATCGATTCGTTTTTCACCGTCGAAGAAGAAGAGGAAGAAGAAGAAGAGGAAGAGTAACGGTGGAGACGTGATTTAACAGGTCGGTTGGTTTAAAGACTTTTTAAAACCCAGTTAAAGTTCAGTGGTTTTCATTCTTGTGTCGGATCGTTTGGTTTTAACTGGGACGTTTGAAGAGAGTTTGGTTGATGAGGTTCTGAGTGGTTTTAATGGCGTTTTACAGAAAGTGGCTGTTTCCCTCCTGCGACGTGAAACTAACGTTACATCCCCCAACTCGGACTCAGTGGACCCGTCACTTCAGACTCACTTTAACTATTCAGACCTAAACTCAACTAAACCTATTGCTAACTAAACTATTCTAAACTACACTTTAACTATTCTCAACTAAACTAAATCTGTTCATAACTCAACTATTCTCAACCAAACTAAAGCTATTCCTAACTAAACTAAACCTGTTCTTAACTAAACTATTCTAAACTACACTTTTACTATTCTTAACTAAACTAAACCTTTTCCTAACTAAACTATTCTCAACCAAACTTTAACTATTATCAACTAAACTTAATCTGTTCCTAACTTAACCATTCTCAACCAAACTAAAGCTATTCTAAACAAAACTAAATCTGCTCTAAACTAAACTTAAACTCTTCTCAACTAAACTTCAACAATTCTCCACAAAAGTAAACTAAACTATTCTTAACTAAACTAAAACTATCCAAAACAAAAACTAAACATTAACTATTCTAAACTGACCTTATTCCAAACCTATAACTGAAACTATTCAAAACTAAACTAAACAATTCAAAATAAACTTAATCTATTGCAAACTAAACTTAAACTAAGCTATCACTATGGGACAACATAGTGATTATTAATGATAGTGTTATCAGTAGTAGAGTTAATTAATATATCTAGTAACTAGTTATCTGATCTATTCAACATCAACAAAGAGTGATGATAAAAAGCAACACATTCAAAAAGAAGTGAGAAGAAATATATAAAGCTTCACCATGAGTCATTCATCAATAATTATCTTATACCTAACCAGCTTCCTATATATCTATTAATATGTTGTTTACCGTTGCTCTTTATTCTACAAAAATATGTAATAATGATTTTATAAACATTCACTACATAGTTTAACTTCTGTCTCAAAGAATTATCTGCCCTTATTTATCTAGAACATTAGTTCATGTTGTCCTTACAACCATTTATTACAACCTGGTCAATTCATCGTTACGCCAATGATAATCGTTGTCTGTGTATTTAAGGATCAACATCAAAAAGGATCTCACCATAACTTTTATCAATACCAATACAACAAAGGATCAATATCTATATATTAGTATAACACTAAAGCACAGTGAGGAGGCCCAACCCATAACTGGTCCCTCTCAGATTCTCAGGTCAATTAGCTTTAAAAAAAGTTTTGTCATTCTCTTGTCATAAATAAGATATTCAAACCTCAACTTTACTAAAGAGCAACAATTACCAATATAAACTGATATGAAAGGTCTTTCTCTTGAATCAAACTCCATTCCATTCTTATTTTGAGAAACAGATCATTTACAAAATGATTACAGTAAACAATTGATGTCCCTCTTTCAGGTGGTCTTAACAGTGTCTCTCGTGTTTTGCAGATTGAAGATGATCATGAAGGGGCAGAAGCGTAAATTCCCCCCAGAGGACGTGGAGGTGTCCGACCGGAGCAGCCTGACCTGGGAGAGCCAGCGGCAGTTTGTGTTCTCCGTCTCCCTGAGCAAGTACCAGCGAGGCCAGGAGCTGCCGGAGCCCAGCCTGCGGCGGTCGGTGCTGATCGCCAACACGCTGCGGCAGATCAGCCTGGAGGCCTGCGGAGCCGCCTCGGTGGAGGCCTCACCAGGCAGCTCTTCATCTGAGCTCCCGGCGGAAGAGGAGGAGAGTGTTTTCACCGGAACTCCTTCAGCAAGACACCAACCTGCAGAAGCGGTGATTAACGGCCACTCAGCACTTTCCACCGGCCCCGTGGTTTCCTCTGGTTACTCATCAAATTGTGTTACAAGTAGGTGTCCGGCAAGCTGCCACTCGTGTACATCAAATGTTCCCCTGTCTTTAGGAGACGAAGACGAGGACTGGGGGTCGATGACCACTGATCCTGATTTCTCCCTTTCAGCAGCCATTTCCTCCATTCTCTCCGCACTGGACTCCACCATTGACGGGAGCCCTCAGGCAGCTCCGCGGACGCCCCTCCGCTCCCTGGAGAACCTGTCGAGGTCCCCGGAGGGAAGCACAGCGTGGGTGAAACAGGGAGTCAGGGGTTATGGGGGGGGCAGCTGGGAGCCGCAGGAGGAGTGCAGGGTGCGGGATAGCAACGTGGAGGTGATGTGGTCCAGCTACCTCAGTGATCTCACTGTGGAAGATCTGTTCCAGGACATAGACACGTCCCTGCTGGAGAGAGACATGGGAGTGCTCGGGCTCAGAGGCAGCGGGGGTGGATTCCCAGCCGGGGAGGATCTTCTCCGCTACCTGCCGCCGTTCTCTCCCGCCTCGCACCCCTTCTCCCTCTCGCTCAACCAGAATCTGAAGTGTCTGCCTTCTTTCTCCTCATTCAGCCCGGTGTCGTCCTCGTCGTCTTCTTCGCCCTCTCTGTCCTCGCCACCGTCTTCTCTCTTCTCCGGCCACAGTCATGCAAGAGAAGGACTGGAGCTGGAGCACCTGATGGAGATCCTGGTGGAGTCCTGAGAGACTCGTCAGCTTCATCAAACCCTAAACAGGAAGTCACCTGAACACCCTTTAACTAACTAACTGAACAAAAACTGAATTCTTCAAATGGACTGTCAAACATGTCCAATATTCTCTTTGCTGTTCATATATGTATAACTGCTCAATGAGCGATGTATTAGAAGATGTAGAAAGTAGTAGGAATGTTATCGAGAGGTAGAAATGGTTCATGTTTAAGACAGAAAATACAAAAGAAGCTGTGATGCATCGGACAGCTCCTGTTGTAAGTGGAAATTCAAAATCCTGAACAGGAAGGATTTGTGTTTCTGCTGAAAGAGAGATCGAGTGAGGGGGAGAATCAAGTCAGTGAGTCACTGCATAATGAAATGCATTTTATTAACAATTCCAGTGTGACTCAGATAATTGGAAATAGTGAAGTTCAGTGTTATCTCGCAGTTTGTGAAGTCCTGGTGTTAACACAGGAGACGTGGACCGAATTCCTTTAGAACCAGAGTGAAACGTGAGCGTGAGATCAGACAGGATGGGATGGTGTGGGAGGAGCCTGGTTGAAACACTAAAGTTATTGGTCAAATCTTCTGTGAAGAAATTCTTTAACCTCATATTTATCAGTTGGTTGTAGCGGAGGGAATCACGTCAGATATGAAGAGATCAGGTCGGGAAGACGTGGCGGTTAGACTCGTTCAGACCTGGTTTAACATCGTGAGGGATCAGATCTCCGGACACACTCTGGTCCAGTCAGACCTGAACGTACCGCTGTCATCTGATCTCTCAGGACGGATCCAGGTTCAGGTCCGAACAGGGACATGGTAGCTTGAAACTGAGAGATTAAGTGGTTCGACCAGGAGAAGAAATCCAGAAGAACCAGTATTTTGTGCAGTTAGCAAAGAAAAAGAAACGAAACTGAAAGTTTTAATCGTGTTTAAATCACCAGTTATATTTTAGTAACCAGAAGTTGGAGGTGCATTATAATTACATTTCATTCTGTATTCGCAGTAAAGAAAAAAGTTGTCCTTCCATATAGGTCTTTGGAAAAAAGCCCAACTCTTTAAAAACCTGTTTAAACCAGTTGACAGTCAAATCATGTCTCATGTGAGAAGTGAAACCAGAAAGAGTTTCATCCCACACGTTTCCTCTCAGAGGATCTGAGTTCAGCTGAGGAGCCACAGGAACCTTCCTCACCGTCCTGTCACGGTTCCTCACACACAAGTATTTATCTTCCTTTAGAACATGCTTTTATTCAAAGAGCCTTAACAGTTCTGTGCCAAATCAGGCCCCCCCCCCCCACCCTGTAGGTGCCACGTTATTTAAAGTCACAACCACTACTCAACCACTTCTGTTATACAGATGTAGAAGTTTAGTTTACATCTGAGATATTGCACTTTGTTGATGATATGCATTTAAAATCTGGTGCCATGTGGTTTATGTTTTACTCTGTATTTATTTAATGTTACATTACAGGTAAGATTTGGCCCGACTGTCCCTCGTCAGACCCGTTAGGTAAAGAGTGGTCCTGTTCAGTGTTCTGTGAACTGTAACGTCATTGGTTCTAGATATTGATCTGTCGTTATAACAAACACTGCTGTAACCACGTGACGGGGGGGGGGGGGGGGGGGGGGGGGGGCTGAGGAAGCACATGATGTTTGTTCGATTTCTGAACAGCAGGGACGTCGTCTCAAAACGTCTCTGAATCTGCATGTTGTTGTTAACAAGATGAGTAATTTAATGTTCCATGTTTGACCATTCAATACTGGTTTATTAATATTCTGTTATGGCAGTTATTTTTATTAACTTTTATTTTCTCAACATATATTTGAATGGTTGTGTTTTAAAATGAGGGCAGAATGCTCAGATACTATGTATTTAGACTTTTTTAAAAGAAGGTAAATGTTGTACTTGTACTGATGTTTTTAATAAAACGTGAAAATGAAATTGTTCTTTATTTGGTCTCAAAGGACTGAAAGACTGGAAATTAACATTAAGTAGTTAGTTTAGAAATCACAGGACGACAAACATGATGTGATACAAGGAGACTTTTTTAATTTAATTTATTTTTCCAATATGAATACATGACATTAATAAACTACAACAACAACTTCATGTTACAGTATCAGGATGTGAACAACTGGTGTGAACATTAAAGTGCATTTCAAGTGTTCGTTTCTCTGATGGATCAGATCCATGCACTATGACTCACACGTTACAGAAACATTTGGTTTTTCATCCACACTTCTTTTCCATCGTCTTCTCTGCTGTCCCTCTTTTGCGACCCTTTAACCCTATCTATTAGCTACTGTTCTGGAGGCGTGGCACTGCACACAAGCAGACACCAGGGGGCGGCACCATAAAGGAGGACAGAACATGTCTTGCAGCAAACACACGGTTTCTCTGTAGTTTCTGTGCTTTTTGAGGCTGTTACAACGTTAACAAATGAAATCTGATTAAATAAGACACAGGTTTCAGATCTGAAAAGCTCAGATCCCAATTAGAACTGTATTATAGACCTAAAACACACTAATTAGTTCATTAGACCGAACCAGCCAGAGAATCATGAACACGAGTTAACGGTGCAGTGAAGAGTCTGGAGGCGTTTGGACCATGATGTGCACGTGTGACATATAAAGAGGAGGAGCTGAGCGATACAAGCCCCTCAGAGGAAAACAAAAACAACTACAGATTAGATAAGATTTTCATAAAATGTGAAGTTTTAGTTTCAGCCGTTTTATGAATTAAATATTTGTTAGTCCTGAACGAACGACCAAATCCTACGTCACAAAAATAAACGTGACCAGAAAACAGAAGAAACACACAGGATGAAGTGAAATCAAACAAACCAGCATGGAGCTACAGGTTTGTGTGCGACTTCGAGGCAGATTCTGTGTGACACCAGTGTTTAACAGGAACATTTGTGCCGTTCGGCCGTCGTCAGTTTAGCAAAGTCCTTTTACGTGTGCAGGAAGTGATGTCACGACCAATCAGGCTGTCCGTCCGTCCTCTCACCTACCGGTTGGGGGGGGGGGGGGTTATTGCGGCTTTAAGACAAAGGGACCAGCAGAGGTAGAGCGTCTGTTTCCTTTCTCGCCGCCTCGCGGCTCAGCCCTTGTTGATGGTGTTGTACGAGGGCTGGGACCCCGGCTCCAGGGGCCTACTGGCGGCTTTGTCGTTCAGGTAGGGCGGCGCCTGGTCGTCGGGTTTGCTCTCCACGATGGGCTCCCGGTCCTCATCCTGGTCGGACTCCTCGCAGCGCGGCAGCTGCAGGAAGGTGGTCAGGCCGTGCAGGTCGGCCATTTTGTGGAAGGTGCGCAGCAGGAGGTACATCATCATCAGACCCACAAACAGGTAGACTGCAGGGGGCAGCAGAGAGACACAGGTGTCACAGGAGGTTATTTACTCAACAGAATCATTTCCTGTTTGCAAAGATAATTTACCTGAAGCTGCCTCACTCTATCGGATATAATGCAAACATCAGAAGGTTTGGATAAGAACTTTAGACTTTAAATAAAGATGGCCGACATGACAGCTTCCCAAAAAAATGAAACCAAAGCGTCTCGATTGCCCCCTGGTGGCTGACTGCAGTAAATGCCTGTTAAGGGGAAAAAACTGTCCCATTTGATACTTTGTAAGAAATGTGTGGGGCTGGTAATATTAAGAGAATCGTTATAATTAAGGGTTGTCATTTAGAGTACTAGATAGAACTGTGAATAAAAGAACATCTACACTCGACTCCGAGCACCACTGGTCCCCACACACACCACAATAATAATGCTGGTTGGATTTTTGCCCCTCGGTTTCTTCTTCTTTGGAAGTGGTTGGTTTTGAATCACAGCAGGCCCGAGGACAGAAATGAGAACAACAGCGCCCTCTAGTTGTAGTTGCAAGAGGGTGAAAACCACCTCTGTTCAACATTTGTTTTTCCTGCTCAGATTCCTGTGTTTGCCTCAAAGCCATGAGGTTCTCTTCTGTCACATGTTTGCACTAAACTGCCCCAAATAACCACAGGTCCTGGACAACAGTGTCTCACTGCACAAGTAGGCCAACAGGGGGGGGGGGGATGGACCAGGGTCGGATTACAGAGGCCTGGACCCTGAACTGGACCGTTACTGTGGGAAGTTTACAGGAAGTGTGGTGCAAAGGAAATCCTGAGGGACACAGGACAACACGAGAGGCTGTCTTTCTATCTGCAGGATTCACATGTACAGATTCAAGCCTTAAAAATGATTTAATGCAACTAACCTGGAGTTTGATTAAAGAGAAATAGATAAAGAAAGTTAGGAGGAGGTTTATGTTTTCAGCCCGGAGGCAGAACCAGGAGTTTAAACGACTTTAAAAATGAGCTGTGAGGTTTGAGCTTGACTGATAATCTAGATAAAGGACTTGAATCAGAGAGGTTTAAATATTATACTGTTTATATTTCTCCACGTTGTGAACTCTTCATGGTGAATAACAGCATGTGATGAGTTCAAGGACTTTGACGGTTCAAACTTCACAAAATATTTGCTCTTCCACGAGTCACTTCAAATGGTAAAAAACATCAAACAGCAGTTCTGTGCGTCTTGATCTCTTTGCATGGTCAATACTCTACCGAGGGTTTCAACATGTTTGAGGTCTGCATGTTTTATAACTTCAGGTCCAGAATATCTATAATATGAAGCCTTCACTTTCTCCTCGAACAAAAGCTCTTGACCTGTAAGCTTCAGTTTGACAACAGAATAAGACGAGAACAGGAGAACAAGAGCAGCAGCTGCAGATGTGTTGTTATTTACAACGTGAACACTTCAGCTGGACAAACAACATCGACTTCACGAGGCGTCCCGTCATCAGGCTGCGAGAACAACAGGCCCGGATCACTAATCCTCCTCAGAACCTGCAGGGGCAGTTTGGGTTAATCTGACTCGACCTACATCATGATTATGTAACACAGCCGGTATGACGAGGCAACAACCCAGCTGCTCCGTGTGAACCGCCGGGCCTCCTGCCGACCTGGAGTCAGGGGATTAGACGAGAAAGCACAGAGAGGAAAACCCAGCGACAGTGAAACTGGAAGAACAGAAATATCTCAGGATGAAGAGGAGGACGAAGAAGTCAATGAGGAGATTCCAGAGTGATGAGGGCCGACGTCTGTGCGGATGTAAACAACAACACTGATCTTTCCACAGCAGAATTTTTACGTCAGGTTCTGCCTCCTTCTGCTCTACAGGCTCCGCCCCTGCTGCTCTACAGGCTCCGCCCCTCACCTGAATGCTCCCCACATGTTCCTGCTGTCGTGAACGAGTCGGACCTGACAACCTGCTGCTGCTGCTTCCTATGGTAAAGAAATGTCCAGACCCATATCTCCAGACACTTTCAGTCCTGAATACAACAGACCAGCCTCCTCACCATGAGCCTGGTTTGTCAGATACTCACTGTAGACTCTAGAATCTGAAACAAAAACAAACAGCTCGTCTACTTTTAGACAAAAGCATCATCAAAGGCCCGATTCAATAAGAGAGAAAACACTCTCACACACATGATGGAGGTTATTTGAGTATGAAAATAACCCCCATCATGTGACTCCTGTTCTAAACAAGAGGGGAGAACCCCCCCGCCCCCCCTCGGGTCCAGAGCAGAGATTCATGTTGAACATCTGATCATAAGGAAGAGAGTGGTCTACACAGATAAACAACATGTTTCTGTCCAGCGACTCACTGCTCATTCTGGAAGGAGGCTCCAGGTCACATGCTCTTCTGAATGGTATCGCTGTTTGAATCTGCACTCAGGAGGTTATGTTTTCACCCCGTGAAGCTGTTTGTTTGTTTGTTTGTTTATTAACAAAACTCTCTGAAAAGTTGCGACATGGACCCAGAAAGATTTGAAGCTTTTACGAATTCTATTCTCCTTCTGTCTTTGTTTGCCTGATCCAGTGCATGTTACCGTCACCTGCAGATCAGTGGAACAAAGTGAAACCATCGGCAGAGCGGCACACTCACGTGTTTGCATGTGCACAAGGCAAACAGAACGGGAACCTGCTCAAAGTCCTTCTGCAGGTCAGAGACCCTCTGAGGTCGTCCTTCATCAACATGATGAGGAGGAGACGAGAAAAGACTCAAACTTTAAAGTCTTGAGCTTTTCTCCCCAAACCTGCTGACGCTGGGGGTTACACAACAAACAACAGTTTGTTTATGAAACCGTTTCCTTCAGGAACAAATCTTTTATTTTCTGACATCCTGACAGAATACTGTCAACTATACCAAGACTTTGAAAGTGAGTGGCGTTGAGGCCTGGCCCGTGAATATTTCAACACGTCTATGATGCATTTCAAGTGTGAGTGAGACTGTGTCTTCATGATAATGTTAGTTTTAAAATAGAGTTTTTTATATGAGGCATTTTAAAAACTTAAATGACCTGCGCCCACGGAAGCTTCTCAGTAGCTTATTGGTAAAAATCTCCGTCCTTACTAAAACATCTGATGTATGCTCCGTGTTCATTCTTGTAGTTGGTTTAGGTTTTATTTAAGTAAACTTATGAGTCGAGGACGAGGTGGAACCGCGTTTTGCATTCGCTGCTCGTAGTCGGGTCGTTATTGATAAGAAGCGAACGAGGACGACTGTGTAATCAAGGTTTTGTTCTGTCACGTCTACAAAGCATCCTGGGACGTTTCAAACTAAAACTGGAGCAGCAGCGATTCTAAACGTCTCTGGAGTGAGTCACTCAGTGTTCTGATCCATCCACATTAACACTGCGGCTGCATTAAAAGCTAGTTTGCTGCCTCGGACTCTCAGCTCAGTAAACAGCGACTGATATTAACGTCACTGAGTCCGGCTCATAATGAGACAACACCTTCTTGTCAAACACACACGGCCATCGAGCAAACATCAGAGAGACGCTGAGTGAGAGCAGCTGAGAGACAGGAGACTCTGATCTCAGCAGAGGGAAACAAGAAGACACGTGTTATCTATAAAGTAGAAACATGGACACGTGGTCTGATCCTTTTCTCTTCTGTCTGATCTTCAGTCTGATTCTCTCAGCCATAACACATCCAATTTGGCTCCTGATCTACCAGGGACATGTCCACGGATGAACTCACCCATGACAGAGACCTGGTACAGCTGCCTGTACTTCTGTCCAGGCTCCATCCCCGGAACGAAATCCCCAAGTCCGATGGTGCACAGCGAGATGAAGCTGAAGTACACGCCATCCAAGAAGGACCAGGACACCTCCAACGTGCTGAACACCGCGGCCGGAGCCAAGAAGAAGCACAGCACCATGAGGACCAGCATTAACAGGAAGTGGACGGCGGTGGCCGACCGAGGCTCCATCCCCGAACGCTGCAGGAGGCCGACGGGAGCGAGGACCAGAGGGAACATGAGCCTCTGGACGCAGGCGGTGAGGACCAGCATGGTGAAGGGGACTCCTATCAGGGCGTAGACGATGGAGAAGGCCTTCCCGGTGTCGGACAGAGGGGTGGTGTGACCATAACCTGGAGGTGGAGAGGGAGGGACAAAGGAGGAGAGAACATTGTTAGACACTGGACTAATGGAGCCTGGGATTTCCTGCTTCTCTGTTTAAGATCTATCATCGGTTTTATTATTATCTTCTTCAAATTATTTAGACCACAGTGACTCGATTACACAAACTGTTCTGAGTGTTAATATAAATATCATCCTACACGGCCCTTAAACGCTCCCTACATATATTTGTACAGTTTTCCCACCACTAATAATCTTCATGCAGAAATATAGAGAATTAACTTAAGTGACCATGAATGCAACAGCGGGCGTAAAGTAACAACTGCTAAATCAATTATCCTCCAGTATTCTCCATCCAGTCAGGAGCTGCTACGGCCATAAAGTGTCAATGACATGAATCATTCCATTCTGTTTCGTACGAATCTTCAAATCGATGAAACTAATTCAGAAAGTCGAGCATGAACAGAGTGGGAATCCCCCCCCGACGTCCAGTGGTGCGATGCTTCGTGCGGAAATGAGCATCTCCTCCGTGCGAGCGATTGGGAAACAGCAGGACTTTGATGATCAGCTTCGTCAACGTGCACCAACACTTACAGCCACGGTTGGTAATCCTGGTAAAGCACTTTAGAGAATATGCAATCGATACCACCCCCCCCCCCCCCACCCCTCCCTCCTCCTCATCAAACCAATCCTTTCACTCTGTCTGTAAGAAATGACTGGTTGTGATTATTACTGACCTGCGAGGGACACAGACACCGGCTTCAGAAAAAAACTCAACAACTCTTCATTTAAATCTCTAGGGGACAAGTCATGAATAATTAAATAAATCCTGGATTCAAACACAAGAAAACTGCTGTTTTTTGCTTTGAATCTGAAGCTTAGTTACTTCCTGTCGGGGTTTGATTTTCTAGACAAAGCTGAGTTTCGTTATTTTCTTTTTGTTGAATAATCTAAAAACTAAATGCAAAACTTTACAACTCGCGTCTCTTCAATTTCCTGTGCAGATTTTCAAGTTCATGTTTCTAACATGCTGCACCTGCATCACTGTGTGTTCTACCTCAACGTCCTGTTTCAACAGGAAATACAACAAATTAAGGGCGTCGGTTTACTGTGACACAAATATCAAAACTTCAGCTGAACAAACAGCAGCCGGGAAACTTTGAATAGAGAATGTGAACTAATACCAAAGATCCACTTAACTGCTTCTGCAATGGATGTGAAGACAGACGTTCAACACCAACATCACAAAACTCAGATTCAGCAGAAAACACAGTCGAACATCTGCACCGATGGAACCACGTCTTTACAGAATATTAGAGATATTAGCCGGAGAGTCCCACAAGTAACACAACATAATGACCCTAAGACCTCAGCAGAAACAGACCAGACAACAAACTTCACATCTGTTAAACTACATTTTACAAGTCGTCATCTGATCCCTACTTTGTTTCAGCAGGTATCAAAATCACTGTCTGATTGAGAAGCAGGTTCAAAACAGTAAACACACACTTTCCATTATTATATAAGATTTGTCCTGATGGTAAATCAGCTCCTTAATTCGTCCACAGCACAAACACAAAACACACATTTCTTTGAGGAACAAAATAAAACTCTTCGACTTGAGACCATGTCTCCGACTCTCGGGTCTTTAGTCCTGTAGCTGCAGACATAAGCTTTTATTTTCATGATCTAACAGATGAAGGGATCTACACTGAGCTGCTTGTGTGTTTGTGTGTGTGTGTTTTGTGTGTTTGTGTACCCAAACAGGATTTAATTAGTCAAACGTGCAGTCGCTCTGCGCCGCCTCGAGACAGAAATGTGCCGAAACAGCTCATTCTGAGACCAACACGCCCACGGGTGCCCTGATGGGTGCAAGTGCATTATTCCACTGAAACCATGTGGGTGTCGAAGGGGAAAATAGAACTGTGTCGCTCAGAAACCAGCACTGACGTGTCATTTAGTGTCAGGTGTAAAACTAGATCAGATCTAATATCAACTTCTGTTAAAGTCTGATCTGTGATAATCTCGACTGAATTACAAATTAGAGGGACTAGAGTTCACATCTCTGCCGAGGCCCAACTGTCTCCTTTTGAAACCACATTTTAATTCACAAGATCCAGACTTTTATTTGGATCTGCTCCAAATTACAGTCCTCTGAATGTGCCTGTTTTAGTTTTTTTTAAATCAAGAACCATGAATTATTCTTTGAGAAAACAAATGTCCCACCTCTTGGATCCACTCCCTGATCCAGATACACACACTAACTTTAAAGGATTCTTCATGGACCCACACCACTTCCTTCACAGAGTTTCATGCTGATGCATCAATAGCCATTGTGTGATTCCAACAGACAGACAGACAAACAGTAAAGGCCTCGTCGTGGCAATAAAGAGGCTACATGAGCAATTTAGGATTCATCCATGAAGACGCATGGTTTCCCGGCTTTTGTGACACTTCAACGATTAGTAGAGGTCGAGATATCCTTTACAGGGTCCTACATTTCACATCATACCACGTGACACTCGACTTTCCCTTCCTTCTTTCAATCTTCAGTTTTATGGATTTCATTTCCTCACAATACTTTTAAAAAACTATTTTCCTCTGTGTGACCTGGGGTTGTGTGTTTGCTAATTGTTCTCTTCTTCAATGTGTAGTTTCTTTATGATTCTTTGCTGCAGGTGAAATCCTCCTGCAGCCTCTAAACTCTAAAGGTCTGTTTTCTGCTCTCGACTGAAATGTAGTGGCCTGTTTGACCTGAGGTGTTTGGTTGTGAGAGGTTAGTGGTGTTGTGGTTGTGCATATTAAGTACAGTGTTTCCTTCCAGCTAGTTTCCTGTTTGGCCCTACATCATGCTGAAGAACCACAGGTACCATAAGCTGATGTGTTAATACTGAAAAACAAACAATATAGAGCATAAACTACATATAATTAGATTAAAACAACAATAACACTGATGCATTAAGTACAACTCACTACGAGTTCAACAGTGCAACTCACAAGTAAACAATGTTCCACCAATGCAGTATTTAACTGCCACTACTTCATATCTTAATACTTATTTTAACTGTGCATCGTTTCCTTCATCAGGAGCCAACAGTGAACATGTGAAGCTCACAAACCAAACAACAAACAAACTTCTCATCTGTTTGTGTTGTGTTTTCATATTTTGGGTCCAAACTGCTGGAATGATCACATCTGAGGTGAAAGTTGATAATTACCCTGAGATTTGATTATTTGCCTCCACTCGACCATGAAGAGGGTAGAAAGTGTGTGGATGTGCATGTTCATCCGTGACACATGACGAACTCTGCACTTCCTCTCGCACCCAGCTCAGGTCTCTTTATAGCAGAGGGGGTTTCACACCAAGCTGCATTCGTGAGAACTGAATCAGACCCTGTAGTCTTCTGCACACATTCATAAACCCTCCATAACCACAGCTTGGTCTCATAACTCCACAATAAAAACCTCTGGAAGCTCGATCTGAAGAAGAGAATCACTTTGCACGTTCTGCCCGAACCTCCACATCTGGCTGAGGCGACAGAAAGTTGATTTCACTTTACGCACACATGGATTGAACTACTCCCCCTCTGGCTGTTTGGGTTTGTGAAGCTGCACAGCTGCAACTTGTCAGAAACATCCCTGACACGTGGCAAAACATCACCAGAAAGCCATGACAGGGGTTTGGTGTTTCAGATCCAGCGAAAGACAAAAAGCTAAGTCCAGATATTCACAGCCTATGGCTCAAATGTCGGCGCTGACATGTGAAGTTTGGGTATTTCTGCATCGTGCGTAAAAGTCCCTTTGTCTGAAAACACCCAGGGTGCTTCGGTGTGAACTCACCCACAGTCGTGACCAGGGTGTTGGCGAAGAACATGGACGAGGCCAGGTCCCAGTTGGAGGTGGCGGAGGAGTTCCTGAACACGGACACGCCATACTTGTTGGCCGTCAGCACCTTGACCAGAAAGAGTTCGAGCGACGCGGCGTTGACGCAGCTCTGGTTCAGAAAGTCCTGCTTCAGCGCGTCCATGTCCCGGCGCAGCTTCTCCTCCACCGGCCGCTCGATGCTGGAGAACACCAGGGCTCCGAACATCAGGTAGATGATGTAGAAGAGGATGAAGCCTGTCAGCAGCAGCCACGACTTGCCCACAGAATGCATGTCTGTGCTTCACTCCTGGATCAACATCAGTGAAGCTGCGCACAGAGATTCACTCCGAGCGTCTGAGGCCACTGTGCCTGCTGCTCGGAGTCAGTGGAAACAGTTTGAGGGGCTGGACCTGAGTGAACTTGAACCCCTCCTTTGTCACATCAACCTCCTCCCACAGAAGAGGAGGAGGAAGAGGTGGAGGAGGAGAAGGAGGAGGAGGAGGGTGTGTTCAGCTCCGGTTCCTGGAACTGCATCCTGGTCAGAATCCGGATCCTGGAGAAACCTCAGTGAGTCAGAAAGTTAACACAGCGTCATATCACTCGAGAACACGTTTCTTTAATTCAATGAGAAGTTGGATGATCTTTGACAAAAACTTTTTTAACCGATTTCAATTCAACAAAAACTTTGACATCAGTTTGGAATGAAAAACAATCATCCTGTTTGATCGGTCAGACGAAGCGAGGAGAGACGCGTCTACTGGTTCCTCTTGTGAGTCACGTCACTTAAACTTATCTTTATTGTCTTCATTTGAATCTAAATTTATCACTTCACCTCGTACAAAATCTTCCACCATGTTTGTTCTGGTTCAATCTGACAGACTTGAACATTTTTATTCATTTACATTTGAAAAAAGTTCCAAAGTTTTACAACCTTTCCCAGTTTCTGTTGAAACTCAAGGTTTTCAAGTCCAGTGAGAAAACGTCAGTGTCAATAGACTGAGAAGGAAAATACAAGTTTAAAGTCAACAAAAGCATAAATAAAAAAAGCTAAATCATGTAAATATAATGTTGAACGAGCCTTTCCAGGGATGAGAAGCTGGAAAAGTAAATATGTTCTGCAGCAATGGAGGGAAATGAATGCTTGCACAGATGAAACTTACAAACTCTGTACAAATATTGGAATAAACTGTCACTTCCCCATCAGACTGATCACAGCTTAATCCTACAACGAGATCATGACCTGAACCAGGAGCCGAAGAGAAGCAGACAAGGTTTCACATGATGAAGGAGCAGAACAGTCTCAGAATTAAACCCCACAGAACAGATCCGTGAGGATTCATCCAGGTCACGGCTTCTTCAGGAGTCACACGAGTTCACCTCGGTGATGTCAGTGCAACACGTTGATCTTCTGCAGAGGAGCAACGTGTGGTGGAGTGGAGAGAAAGTCCCAGTGTGCTGCTGAGTGGGTGAAAGAGTCAGATTCAACTTGATGATTAAAGCTTTTATTTATCTCTGTGCTTGGATCCCAGAGTCACTTCACTGAGACTTCACAACTTATCTGTTGTTGCATTTCTGTTGCTGACACAGACCTTGGATCTGTGGATAAGAGGGTGACATGCATATGTTCATGTGAATGCAGCCGTTTGCAGGTTTCCTGTGTTTCAATGGCCTCGCTGCTCCTGGATGATCTCTGTGGGTCACATGAGGCTCGGAGGTGGCTGCACTCAGGACGAGGGACATCAGACATAAATCCATGTCTGATTACCACAGGACCAGGAAGACGGTCTGTGATACCTGCTGATTCACTTCATGTTCTCTTTTCATCATTTGTTTGTGCTACTTTGTGTAATTGAAATGTTCCCCTGACCTCAGAGAACCCTGGTGTGGGTCAGAGGGCAGGTCACAAGTTCCATGAAGCACTAAATGATTTTCCACCGGCTCTAATGCCACTAACAAGAATGAGATCACACGGCACGAACACAGAGGGGCTGTAAAGAATCCTGGTAAGAAATGTTCAGAGATGTAAAGGAAGCAGACGCTGCTCGTCAGACCTTTGACTTCGTGAAGAAAATAGATTTTCACAAAATCATAATTCCATCTAAAGTTAGAGAAGCTGTTAATATTACACTTTATTCTATTGTTTTCCATCTGCATGTGTCTCATGGCTGTTTCTGGTCCAATGCAGTGATCACGTCTGTGTTGATAATAACCCTGAGAGAGCAGCAGTGTGGAAACCTTTTGGTTTCTTCTGTCCCACCCACTGCAAAACAGAGAGGAGTGGACCAAACTGTGGATTTGAAGAATCATCGCACTTTCATTCCATCTGTGTAAAAACAAAGAATAACCCTAATGCCACCAAAGCTCCAGCTCTTGTTTTGTCTCACAGTCGCAGTACAACTCTCTACTTTCTCCTGGAAGTCATGACTGTCTCGTTTTTTGGTGTTTATGTAAAAGGCCGGCTGACTCATGCGGTGTGGACGGCGAGGACGAGCAGTCTGCCCCCCCGCACTACAAAGCTGTGTTATCACAGCTCTGCAGGCAGCTGCTCTGACTCAGCAGAACAAAGACTTTAACTCTTTCTGCACCACAGCCGCCTCATGTTCATCCAAATACAGGATCACACTGATGATGCTGGAGTTATATCGACATGTAAAGCAGCCGAGCTCTTTAACGTTCCCTGAGTCCTAACCTGTCAAACCTGCGATGAATGTTATGGATCCATTTCAATAAATCCTGAGCCCGAGGACTGTGATGTGTGAAGATATGTGAAGGTGCAGGCAGGGGCTGCATAATGAGAGGGGCCCCTCAAGAACCTCCGATTCCATTAGTCCACAGTGACTTAGTGAGCAGCTCCTTGGCTGAAACCTCCTGATGAGGCCCCGTGATATTAGCTGTCTGCAAAAAGCTTTGTAACTTTGGAGGTTTGTTTGAATGTGTGTATGATGTTCCTGTGACCACGGTGGAGGTTTGCACTTTACTGTTGTTTATGTTCATGCAGCGTTTGCACCTTGTTCGTAATTTTGATAAAGGAATAATTTGAAGATCAGAGTGATGTGGTTTGGCATCATGTGCTCATGTCCCTTTTGCCTGGGGCCCTTAAAGTCCCATGTAACAATATCTGTCTTGATGAAAACAGATTCATATTGAGGGAAACTTCATATATTTATGATTTATCTGGAGTTTAAACTGGGTTTGGTTAAGAGTCTGTTGGGCCTTGCTGGAGATCTGAGCTCTGCTGAGCAACATTCTGGTTTCATCTTTATCTTTGTCCTTCACTTTTCTATTATATTCTTCAATGTTTTCTTGCCTTTGATGTCTCCTCATTAAAATGTTACATCAGCGTTTCTTCACTTCCTTTTTTTCTGGGAGGCCCTTTAGGTGACCTGGTTTATGTGGAGTGTGCTTTACACATAACGTCTGAGTGACTGATCACTTTGCAGCGTCAGGTTCCTCCAGCCGCCTGAGAGCCTCCTGGAGATGTTTCAGGAGAAGCTACACATCTGGAACAATCCTGCAACATTTCACGTGGAGCAGGGAGCTCGACAGCAGCGTGATGAATTTCACACTGACCACATGTCGCTGGTCATGAGTCTGATTGTGTTGAAAGTGAACACAAATGTCACAAACCCTTGTTGTGACTGCACTGGATTCAAATACCATCAACAGAAGGAGTTTGGATCACTTCCTCTGACTGGGAAGTGAATCCTGCTTCAACCAATGACTCACAACGACTTGACTTCACAAAGAAACAGGAAACTCGTCTCGTGGTTTTATTTCCTCTGATGATGATGATGATGATGAAGATGAAACTGAGGAAGCAGTCATCACACAGTATCATTTTTATTACATCAGTTACCAAGGCAACATCACTCTCTTCCTCATGTGAACAGATCAGAAAATATTCATCTTCTTCTTTTTCAGAAATTTCTATTTTCTACAAATGACCGAGACACACACACACACACACACACACACAAACGTTTTTGTTTCTGAATTTCATCACAAATAATTGGACGAGTGAAATATACAACGAAGGAGAAATCAACGTTCTGACGTGAGATAATGATTCGATGAGTCTGAACAGAAACTGGGCAGTGACCCACTGACATGTTCTCAAAATATATCCCTTTGATTGGCAGCTCGATTCAAGTTTGGCCCAAGATGAGAACTCGACTGCAGGAACAACGATGCATTCAGGTGACAGACAGCCTGTCGGAGAAAAACCCGACCAGACAACAGAAGAACAAACATCACATGCCAGAGATTTTGTTAGTTTGAGTTTCGCTGCATCTGACGCGTTTGCCCTGAACGTGTCTGTCGGTGACGATTCTGTGATTCTGTGTAAACATTAGAACTTTCTCTGGTTCCTGTCGGCACCGACTGGAAGACAAGCTTGTTGGAACCAAAACTGTGTGTAAGGTTCATTCCCATCATTGTTTTGTTTTTTCTTCTTTCTGTTACACAATGAAAGCACATGCATCCCTCTGCAAACTGTAACATGTAGAAGTCATCACAGCCTGAAACAGGATCTTCATGGAGGTCCTGACCTTGCTCTGACCTCATCCAGAGGCTCTGCTGCGAGGAGGCAGGTGTCCCAGGGAGCTCAGGTGAGAATACAACAGGAAAACGTCCTGACAGTGAGTGAGCTGCTGACGTTTCTAACACATGACACAAAACTGGTGGAATACAAATATCCATCTATTCATTTTCTCAAAGGCTTTTCTTTCCAGCAGCACAGGGGAGCTGGAGCCAATCCAAGCTGTACGAGAGGTGGGGTCAGGTTAGAGTCTCCATCTCACCTGACCCCAGTGTGAAGGTCTGTGCACGGCAGGAGACCACGCAGACAAAAAGAAAACAAGCAAAGTCCACACAGAAAGACACTGAACAAACTGGGGTTCGAACCAGAAACCTTCTGCTGCAAGGTGCTAACCACTGCACCCCCAGACCACAAACATCTCAGCATGATGAGGAGGATCCACCGTCAAAGATGGATAATAACTGTTCCAGACTTAAACTATTTCCTGCTTCAAACTCAATCTGCAAACTCCTGAGAAATTCTACCCGTCATCTGTGGAAAACATAAGTTGACCCTGACACGGTGACAACACATACGTTCGTTTTAGTTATTACTAAACAAAGGGATGACAATGAGCTTTAACATGTGTGAGAATGTGACACTGAGTCGAGCAGGCCAGAGGGGCCGGGGGGTCGGGCTCTGCAGACAGGGACACTGAAGGAGGACGTTGGACTGAGACACCCAGCTGCGACCGAGCTTCACGTCTCTGCCTCTCGTCCTGAGGAGGTCTGAGAGGTCGACTGCAGCTTCATGTGTTCACATCATCTGTTCATCATTCTGAATACTACAGATACAAATACCTCCCACACAATGACTACTTCAATACTTTGGTGGTAATAATACTGTAAACTGCTTCTTTGTTATGGCCAGACTGTGTGAACCGTCTCCTCTCTCCGTCTCATTGGTTGATTTAAACAATGGGTTCTTCCTCTTTTGCATAAAGCAGCAGATATGAGGAGAACGTGAGGATCATAACTGACTTTGCAAATTTAAACTGCTCCGAGCTGCCTCAACCGTCACAGATAAGCTAATTAGCAGCAAATCAACCATTCAAAAGCCTGAATTCCCTGGTCGTGAATCATGCATCAGCTCATCAAGGTTTAATTCAACCATCGAGGCTGTTTCTGCCGAGCAAGCAGCTCTGCCTCCGAGACAAACACGACTCACAGGAGGTTTTAGATCACCTCCCTTCTGTCCAATGTCCCTAATTCAATGTCTCAGTGTTTCTGAAGCTACAGCATCTTCTACTTAGAATGTTCGACTCATCCTGCAGCCGGACACTCTGGAAAAGTGAGAAATGAAGAATTAACACAGGATTCAAACTGGTCGAGTGTATTTTTCTTTTCAAGGGGCCTTTAATCACTTTAATTTCTCTTCAATCACTGGACGTGTTGCTTCAATTTTTCATTATAAACTGGAGAAATGGGGAGTTCTAACTTTTGAATGAATAACTTTAGACTTAAAACCTTTTCAGACAATAATAAACCAGGAGGGACAACAGGAGTGAGGACCTTGGAACCTCGGCTCTCGAACATGTTGATAAAAGAAAATCAAACTGGGAGGTTGGTGGTGAACAGGATGGAACATGTGTGATGAAAGATTCCTCCACCAGCTCTACAGGAGACGACGTGGCTCCACCTTCACGTGTTCATCTTCTCTCAGGTTCGTCAAATCGTCAGTTTGAACAGTTCAGTGAGGAACCTGTGGTGGATCCGTCTCAGAGCCGCAGTTCTTCAAGTGAACCTCTGAGTTACTCCGTGACGGTTCTGTTGTAGTCGTAGGACAGGCGTCGCTTGGTGGCAGCGTACTGGGCGTGCTGATTGGCCGAGGGGAGGCCGGGGGAGAGACGCCGGTTGGTTGGCCGGGGAGCAGGTCGGCGGTCCTGCAACACAATCCAATGGGAGTGAGAAAAGTAAAAACAGGAACACAACCCAGTGATTAACAACACACAGGAGGAAGCTTGTGAATCATTAAAGTTTTATCTGATCTTATTCATGAAAGAAATATTCAAAACATTAAATTGTATGTGTTTCAATGTAGCATTGAGTTTAAACTTTTGACATTTTATTGCATAAATTTTAAATGATTAACTGATCAAAACACTTTCAGGTTGATTGAAAATAAACATTAGTGAAACTTTTATCCTCCACTTATGTAATCTATGACTTTATAACTATAATAAAATATATAACTAAAGTAAAAGTAGACTCAAATATTAAGTTTCTTTTTTTGTTAGCATTCATAAAGCAACATAATAAAAATAATAATATGATATCTCAATTTATATTTATAACGATGGACTTTACATAGGTTAAAAACAGAGAAAGCAAATAAAAGCAAATAAATAGAAATATAAACAAAAAATAATAGAGAATAAAAACATGGATCATTTTATTTGCTGAAGAAAAGACTTGTGACTTTTACTGTATTACTCATTTGTGTAATAGTCTGTGACAGATTAGATGGAATCATAAGCAAATAAGAAAGAAATTCACGAGCAGCTAACAGACGCTCATGAATTTCTTTCTTATTTGCTTTCTTATAATAAAGCACTGAAACGTTTCACCCAGTTTCCAGAGGAAAGTTCTGCAGGTTCTGTTTGATGCGTTCAGTGCGTTCCTCAGAAGTGTGAGTGGTGCTTCTGCACACAGCAGCGCTCACATGATTAACATGGAGCTGCAGCATCACTTTACATAGAAGCCCTGGAGCCTGGCACAGGGAACACTGAGCGCTCTGTTCCTGCTCTCACATGAAACCAGGAGATATGCAGGGGAATCGTGCGTGTCGGAGAATCCGCTGTGAAATCGGATTCTTCTCTGACCGACCGCCGGAACATGTCAGCGTGACGCGGGTCAAGAGACACGTTGTGTTGTGCAGCCGGAGCTGAGGCGTTACTCACGGTGGGAGGCGGCTCCAGGTGGAGGGTCGTCAGCAGGAGGTCACGGGACACGCCATTGGCTCTCTTGTATCTCTGACCAATCATTTTGTTCAAGTCGTGGAAACCGTCCAACAGCCTGCGACACGAGGGACACATGTTAAATTACAGATTAAAATAAAATACAGATTTGTGTCAAACCATCACACTTATATTTTATCACATTTAGGACAATAAAACAAAATCAATCATTATTGTAATTGTTTTGTTTGCGAATAGCAATATAAAAAAGGTTCAGTATATATGGATACTTATTTAAATACAGTGAGGAGGTATAACACATTATTGATTGACCTCAGATATATAAGATGTTGTTGTTTATCAAATCAGTCTTTAAACTTAAAAGAAATAATTACATTTATAGAAATATTTATATATATTTGTATATAATTTTGACCATATCGTCCAGCACTGATCATATATACAGTTAATCTTTATTCAACTGGAACCAGCTACACACTCGCATGACGTGTGAGTGAAAGGTCACAGACAGACTGACCTTTACTGACAAAAGTTCTAAATATGGATATGAAATATTTAAACCTTTAATTTGAGATCATTATATTTTATAAATGAAAGTGAAAACTGACGGCTCCACTTCACAAACGTCAGTATTTCAGGAAGCAGTACTGGTCAAACTGCAACAGGCATCGCACACAGTGTGAATCTCCCACTGGTTTTACAATCACTCTTTCATATCCTGCCTGCAGTTCACCCCATTAACCACTTGGTGGCTACAATTTAAAACTTCCATGGATGTGTCCGAGCTGCACATGTGACCAGTTGAAATGAGGCCTTTGTTTGGAAACCTCCCCCCATGCCCCGCGACTGAGTTCATCAGAAACCAACTGATGCACATGTAGAAGTGTTTAAATCGCTGAGTCACCTTGGTTCTCTGAGTGAAGAGAGAAAATGATTCCTCTCACTATAATTAAGTTTATACAACTATTAACCAACAACTTCTTGTATGAATGAAGTTCAATTTTAACTTAGTATTTCGTCCTATTACACTGCACAGAAATCAAATTGTTGTTTTTTAAATGAAAGAATGTGAAATTCAGAATCTTTCTTTCTCTTCAAGCTAATTATAAAGCAGATCATTCAGATTTTCCAGCGGCTTCAGATATCTCATCATCTCAAACTGCCAAAGGAGACCAAACATTCACTAAGCACAGCAGGAAATCTAAATGTTATGTGGTTATGTTGACACACACATGATGAGGACCCGGTGGAGAAGAAGGACGTCTACGTACCCCTGGTCCTGGCTGGCTCCGCCCCGGAGGAGCTGCGTCAGGGTGGGCACAGTGTGGGGGGCGCCCTGAGGGGAGCCAGGCGGCGAGGGGAAGGCCTCAGCGAAGACAGACGCCTGCAGAGGAGACAGACGGACAGAGAGGGAAGCATCAGAGAGACAGCTCAGTATAACAGTGTTTTCATCTGCCGGCTGCAGGAAGAAGAGCAACTGGATTAGTAAAGACCCCTTTCATCCCAGCCATAAACATCAGAGACAGTTTCACCCCCCAGGCCATAAGACTTTTAAACTCCTCCAAACTACAAACACTCCACTAAATAAGCACCGTGGCATATTTGCACTATTGCACAAAATTGCACCACTGTTTCTTCTTTCTTCAGCTGTATATATATATTTAGATGTATATATTTTATTTCATATTTTAAATTGTTGATATTCTATTTTACACTATTTTATTCAAATGTTGTTTTTGTTTTTTTAATTCTTGAGCATTGTTAGAAGAGAGCCTGTGACAAATGTTATCTCTGAGCATTTGATAATAAAACTCTTGAATCTTGAGGAGATTTCTAAACTTTGCCAGACCACAGACATAACAGCAGATGTCAGTGATTTTTAACTCTGGTTGTGAGTCATCCAGTCAATGTTTGATTTTTATGATTGGAAATTGCAGAGCTTCCAGTTCAGCTGGTGAAATTAGAATGATGTCTGTGAGTGCCTCAGAGGAAAATGATCATTCAATCTCATAATGCGTTCAGATCAGCTCGTAAAAGTCTGTGAGTGATTTGCTTTGGTGTAAACAGCCACTCATTGGTTCTCAATGAAGACGTATGAACACAGATACAACCGTACTAGGCTCTGATTGGCCGACAGCCTGTCTCTCCTCGCCTCCACAGCGCTGGTCGGCCACCATTGTCCCGCGGCGTCTCGACCTTCGTCTGACGAGGGAAAGGCCGTCCAGGCGTCGTCTGATTGGTGGAAGGAGCTGTCCGTCCAGCCCTGCGTCCACTGGGTCGAGTCCCCGGCTGCTTCCAGACACACACACACAGTTATAAGCAGAGATATAAGGATCTTACACAGGAACCAGTTACTTTGTCGTGGGGAAGATCTCCAGTCCTGCAAATCAAACCAGAACTATCTGAAAGTGCAGAGGTTTAGATTCTTGTACTCTGGCGTGAAGTGAAGTTACAACTTGGCAGAAAACTCCAGAGCAAACTTCTGACAGCACCTCTGCCCATAAACCCTCCTCTGATAAGCCTTCAGCAATAAGTTATATAAAACACAGACATAAACTGAGACGATCTAAATAATGAGCAAACCTCAGCTCAGCCTCGTTGAGCTCTGCAGAGGAAACTGGGCTTGGAGGTGATTATCTGACAGCAGCATAACGAGGGAACACAAAGACTCGATAACACTGAGAGAGGAACACAAAGGCACAAACACACACAGGCTCAAAGATGCCAAACGGACACATACATGTGTCAGAGTGACTGAACAAGAGCCAGTTCGTGACTCAGTGAACTGGGAATGAGTCTGAAGTCGTTATTCATCACCGTGTTTTCTTTTTACACAAAGACAAATCTTCTCGATCAGCTTCCCACAAGGAGCAACGAGATCCAACATTTCAAAAAGACACATTTCTTCCTGGAATAGTTTCATCACATTAGGCCAAATTGTGCTTTTGTTCTAGCTTTTTCTTCCTAGTTTGAAGTGGACATTGTTCAGCTGGAAAAAGATTTATGCAACAAACCATCCTTTAATCAAAATCAAACCAAAATCAGTTTTCTGGCTCTTAAACTTTGAACCTTTTCATAATAATAATACATGGAAACTAACTTGTCCAAACTTTGGACACTTTCCAACTCCATGTCTGAGATCAACTTATCTCGAGAACCGTTCATCTTATCAACTTCACACTAAACTCTGTATCCAATTCTCCCCCGGAGGTCATGTCTGAAAACGACTTGTGGAGAAAGTGCAGTTTCCTATTTGGTGCAATTGGAACACGTTCGATACTTGAATCTCTGAATTGACGACTGATTCCTCAGTTCAGGTTCTGATTGAGCTTCACTGAACTTTGATAAAACAGGTGAACATCTCTGTGTGCAGCAGCAGCAGCTCTTTAGTTGCTCAATCTCTGCAGGTCACTTTCACGGATTCAGACCATCATCACCACAGGTCAAAGAACCAGCCCAGTTCCAAACAGGCAGGTTCAGAACGGTCATTTCACTGGTTGTAGAAAAAAGGTCTGAAACTTACAAACTGCACCGTGGCCCTTTAAACCTGAGCGCATGCACACACATTCCTGAAACTGTACAAAAGGTTAACCTTGCACTAAACCTCTGAGTGTACGGGGAGCCACACAGGAGCTGCTGATGTCTTCATGTCTCTAAATGTGCTTTTCTGACAAGTTTCAAAGTCTGTGCTCGGCTTCTGACCTGTCATCACTGACCAAATCTCCTCTGTCACATGACGACTGACTGAACTACAGACGCCAGAGAAATGCTGGAGGAGGGAGAGAAAGAGGGAGAGAAAGGGGGGGAGGTTTACAGAAAGAGAGAACGACAATCAGGACACTCACCGACACTCGCTCTGCTCCCACAAGGCACTGGGGCAGACATGGTGACCCCCCCGCCGCAGGCCGGCTCTCCGTCCGCCTGTATGAACACTCCAAACTCATCTTCCTCCTCCTCCTTCCTCCTGTCTGCAGCGGCCACGGTGGAACCCCTCTCCTCCTCCTGCTCTCTCCCGCACCTCCTCTTCCCCTCCTGACTTCCGTCTCCGGCCGGCGCTCTGAGCACCTCCTCCTCCTCCTCCTCCTCCTCCTCCTCCTCCAGACAGGGCAGGCTGGTTGCCATGGGTCCCAGGGGGGGTGGAGAGAGGTCAGGATTAGCCGGGCTCGGTGCAGGAGAGGTGGAGGGATCAGAGCAGGCCACATTAGGGAGGTCAGTGCTGCTCCCTCTGTTCTCCTCTGGACGTCTGATGCTGCAGGTGTCTCCATCGCTTTCCCTCGGTCCCCTGGACCCGTCCCCTGAGTCCTGTCGCCTCCGCTCATCTTCTGCTGGACAGTTCTTCTCCAGGTCTTCAGAACTGTCCCTCAGTGTGTCACTAATGTTTGTCTCCTCCCTTGTGTGTCCGTCATCACCTTCATTGCTGACTCCATCCAGCTGCCTCTCCCTGACCTCCTCTCCTTTCTCCTCTGACTCCAGCTCGTCTCTCTGCTCAGACTCTCTTCTCCTGCTGTTGCATCTGTTTTCTGTTTCGCTCTCGAGGATGGAAGGATCTTTGAGACGGAGAAGTGAAGATGAATCTTCTCTCTCCTCTTTGTCCTCATGTTTGCAGAAGGGCTGAGGTTTCATGGTTTTCTCATAAGGCTCATCATCCAGCTCCCCTTCACGATGCCTCTCCAGGAGCTTCTCTCGGCTCTTCTCTTGTTCTCTCTCAACCCAACCGGCTTGGTGGTCAGCAGAGCAGACGCTGCCCCCTGCAGGCGTAGAGGACTCAGGGGAGACAGGACGGGTGGAGACAGAGACGTCCTCGTAGCAGTCGGAGACAACACAGAATTCCGCAGGAGTCAGACAGACGGTCCTTTGCTCCTCTTCACTTTCAGCTCTCTCCCTCTCTGCTTCTGCACAATCAGGAAATCCATTTACATTATCCACTTTGTCTTCACATGGATTTTCAGTTGCTTCTCTGTCGTTAGAGCCTCCGCTGTGTCTCGATTTAAAATTGTCGGTCAAGTGTCCGGACTGGACGTGAAGGATGAAATTGTTTCTGTTACTTGTTTTCAGAATCTCACAGTTTGAATCCTGCTCCTCCTCTGAACAGTCGTGACTCCTGGGAGTGGTTTGCATCTTCGGCTCCTCGCTGCTGGCGGCCTCTCTAATCTCTCCACCATCACAGCCACTGAGGGACTGGGGCTGAAGGCAGCTGGATTCTAGGTCAGGGTTTGCAGAAGCCAAAACAGCATTAGAGGACTGTAGCTCCACTTGCTTCTCCTTCCTCATTCCTCTCCCATCTTCTGTCCTCGGACCCTCACCTCCCTCGCCTTCATCCTGGCTCTCCCTTCTCTGCTCTCTCCTTCCACACTGAGAACAACTTTTAGCAGAAACATTGTGGCAGCATCTAGGGCTTCTGCAAACTCCCTCTTTCTCTTTCTCCTGCCTGGCTCTCCGGCCATCCTGCTGCATGCTGGGAGATTGTTCACTCTGCAGGCCTCCTTTGTCTCGCTCTTCCTGTTTTTCTCCTGCAGCTCCCTCCCTGCTCCTCTGCTGCCTCTCTTTGCTCACGCCTGTTTTCTCACGTCCGGCTGCGTTACCGGACTTCCTCCATCTCCGGCCTGATCGCACTCGAACCCGGTTTGCTCCGGCCTGTGCCGGCACATTTGACCCGTTGTCCCTCCTCCCGGGTGGAGCGTCTCTGCCTCCGACTCCTGTCTTCCCTCTCAGCCACCCTCCGACCCCGCTGGAGGCTGCGACGCTTGTCCTCCCAGGACCGGGTTTAGCGGTCGAGTACAAACAGCTCCCCTTCTCCGTCCGCAGGAAGAGGCACTGAGTCTGCGTCTTCCCGCTGCCCTCTGAGGTCTTCAGAGTGGCGACCGTTACCAAAGCTCCAATCCCAGCCTGCCTGGCATCCACCCCCAAGGGAAGCCCGTACCCCATCCGGCCCCATTCACCACTCAGGTGCACATCCGCAGGCCGGGGGCCGGCAGTTGAGCCCTTGTGGCCTGCGGGCGGAGCTGTGGGGGCCTGACCTCCTCCCAGAAGACCACCAGCCTTGCAGCGGTTCTTGGAGCACAGGGCCCAAGCTCGGAGGCCCCGGATCAGCGGCAGGTCTCCCAGGCCCAGCTCCAGGCGGCAGGGGAAGGGCAGGGAGGCTCTGGAGCACTTCTGGAGCATCTCCCGGGTGGAGCCCGACACATTCAGACAGGGGTAGTTGTTGTTGTTATTCTGCTGGAGCATGGTGCTCGTTGTTGGCCTCATCTATGTTTTATCAGTTTGTCCTTACTTACCCTTTATCAAAATGCAGCCTGTCAGGTCGAGCTGAACTCGCTGAGAGGAAACGCTGCCACTATCAGGAATCTATTCTTGATTCAGAGCGTGACCACGCATCGGTAAAAAGATTCAGAAAGAACACAAAGGGCATCATGAAGCTGCTGGCATCCTCTGAAGAGACAAGTCTTAGTTGTCCTGAGATTGTATCTTAACAGTTAATCCTCAACGGAGGGTTTGGACAAGAAACAAAAGGAGTAAATCAGAGTCAGTTGTTTTGAGCAAGGGAGCTGGAGCTGCTCCTGATCCTCCGATGAGGAGAAGAGACGCTCAGGTCAGACGTGGAGCTGTCAGTGCTGATGATGGAGAGGATAAGGAGAAGTTCCCCCTCAGTCTGATGCTCCGTGACGGCGTCTTCGGATCCTCGCTACCGTCCCCGAGCCCCTCGTCACTGTGGACTGACTCCGCTGTCACTCAACAACCTGCAGGAGACAAGACAAGGAGATCAAGAGTCTGGTGGAAGAAAGTGACCTGTTATCACAATGAAGCAGCAGCAGAGTGGTGTGATGTCGTGAGGATGGCATCAGGAAGGGAGGACAGAGACGTCAGAGGGACTCTACGTCACTGATTTAGTTTGACTTTGGTTTGGCTCTGTGGATTTCAGCTGTGTGTGGACGAGGGAGTTTGTCAGATGTCAAACATTCAAGTCCAAACGGCTCCTACACACACAGGCCTCCGTTTGATGTCTAAATAAATGCAGCAGCTCACCGTCCATCAGGGTGCCGGTTCAATTATCTGTTGCATCAGCCACAGAATCATGTCAGGGAGTGAGCAGGAAAACGCCGGTGACTGTAATCCTCTGAACACCCACTGCTCATGCCCACACAGCTGAGAGGATCTACTCAAAGTGACTGAATAAGCAGGGTTAGCCTTCTGTGATGAAGAGGAGTCAAACCGCAGGGAAGCAGCACCACCTGAGAGGAAGAAGCCTTTTCTCACCTCAGCGTGTGGATGTGGATGAAGGGTCCTCCTCTCTGCCTCCTCGTTGTTTACAGGAGCCTGTTCAAGCCTCCCTGGAGATGGAGCATCCTTCTCCGGGCTCAGCATCATCCGTCCACTCGGCCTGCACCACCACCACCACCTCCTCCAGCACCTCCTCCGGCACCTCCGCTGCTGCTGCTGCTGCTGCACAACCGACCCGTCCGACGCCGTTCAGCTCCGTCCCATCGCCCGGATTCAGAGGCCTAGCTCAGCCTGGATGTTCGCTGCTTCGCTCCGTGTCTCGGTCACTGCGCATCAGCTCCTCCGCCGCTGAGGCTGCACCGCGCGCCGCCGCATCTCTCCGCAGCGCGCACGATGACGGAGCTGCTTCCTCCCGCAGCCCACTCACACGCAGGGAGGGCGATTCGTGCCACACATCGGCAGCGGAAGTGTATGAGGGGTTGTTGATGCCACACACAAACCGCTTTTCCTCTGGTTCAAAAAACGACCTGCAGGTAAAACCTGGATAATTGGTAGTAACTGTAACTAATTACTAATTTTCAGTAACTTGCCCAACACTGGTCCTGAACAATATACATGAGAAGTGTGAAGCTGATAGAATGAAGGGTTCTCCAGATAAGTCGTTTTCATACACAACCTCAGGGTAAAATCTGGAGAATTGGTGCTGGAGTTTTCCCAGATTTTGATTTTCACACATGCAGAACACAGCAGGAGGTTTTCTGGACAGGAAGTGACATATAAGCCCCACTTTAGAGATCACGTGATCACGTTTACAGCGTCTTCGTCGGCTCTTATCAACACAGACTCTCTGGACAGCGTTGTCGTTGTCTTCTACGTGTGAGTCACCAGCAGATTTTTTTGTTTTGTCATCTGTGGCATTTTACAAGTGTCATCAACCATACATGCTTGTTTTTGTAATTGTTACGTTGCCATTCACTTTTGTTTTTACTCACGTCACAACACTGAAGTTCGGCTGCTCCCCTTTGGCAACTTCCAGGGCATCTGCACAAAGGGATCAGAGAGTCTGCAGACTGTACACTGCCCTCAGTGTGTGTGTGGGTGGGGGGGTGGGGGGGGCACTTAGATAAAACCCCCGGCATGTCAACTCCATTCGAGGTTATGAGATACTAAAATATTTAATGTTTTATTTACGTACAAGCTTCTACGTCAACAGTGAGAAACAAACCGTAGAGGTGAAGCTTCAGTCCCTCCCTCCTCTGTTCAGTGGCACTGTTTCCTCCTCATACAGCATTAATCTCCACACACACACACTGACACAGACACACACCCTTGAAGCCTACGTCGCACAGCATCATCACAGCAGCAGATGAGTAGATGGGAACACACACACGCACACACACACACACACATACAATGGGATGACGTCATGCACCATGTGAATAGTTTATCACTCTCTCCTCCTCTTCAGGCAGATTTGGGTTCACCTGTTTCTTTCTGTGTCTCTGAACTGCAGCAGTTTTCTCTCTCTTCTTTTGCACGGAGACTGATTTAAGTTGAATTTAAAAAGGGAAGAATAAGGATCATCTTGCTGTGTTTGCTGTGTGGACACCAGTTTCTATATTTAATGTACAATGCACTAATAGCAGCTCAGATCTATAGATTCATGGTGTTGTTGCCAAATTCTGAGCCCTGCACTTTCTGCAGCCTCAGCAGAAATCCAGATTTGTCAAACCAGGCTTCGTCTCTTCAGTCCTCAACTGTCCCGTGTTGTTAAACCGTGTCCACTGCATCATCACATCTCTGTTCTGATTTATCATTTTTTATGATCAATGTGTGTGGGTTTCAGTCCTTTGAGTTTAACCTAAACGTTATTCTTTCTTTGACTCTTTTTGATGACAATGAAAACCTGAGGAAACGACAACGAGCTGAAAGCTGCTTTCAGTCGGTGTGAAGGTCGAGACACGAGTCAACAATCATTTGAACCATTTTTCGAGTGAATATTATTTTATTGATGAAACATCTTAACCAACATTCTTTCCAATGCAGCTTTGACAAAAACACTTGGCACTGAAACCCTTATAATCTAGAAAGAAATGTGAAGACTTGATTAAACCAGAAAATGTAAAATCTTCATAGACACAGAAGCTACTCGGTGTGCGTCACCTCCACGTGTCACTGAACTCTTTCGTCAGGACTTCTTTTATCACATGATTTCATTCCTTCTACCAACTGAGTCAATAAACCAGGTGATAAAGTCGTCATTCTCAAATGTTTCACATTCTCGTGAATAGTAGTTTTTATTCATCAGATTAATGCCACATTTTGTAAATGTCTAAATAAGTAATGTTGCAAATTTATACTTTTCAAAGGTAAGTTGTACTGCATTTGCTAGTGAAACTTTAAATATGTAATAAATATTCAAAAGACAACATTTTCTCCCTCAAAGCAACTTTTTTTTTAAATGGAGGATGCACCTGAAAAGTAAGGGGTAAAGGAACTGAATAAAATAATTATATATCTGTAATTTGAACTGCAAGTTAACCTCTGTTGTCATTCTTGGAAATTTTCATAGAAAAAACAGGAATTATTAAGAATATTTTTATATTTCTTATTTTTGATCCTCTCTCTTCTGTCTATAGTTTTACTTTTTTATGTGATGGCCTTTGTAAAAAGCGGAAGGCTTGCCACTCCTTAGCCTGTGTGTCATTGTAGCAGCCTTAGTGATATCATTTTTAGAGGTTTATTTATATATATCTTTACCTAAGCAATAGCATTTACCCATAGAACCCAAAATAGCCTCCCAGTCTGCTGTCATCAAAACATCAACATCACTCAGGAGGTGTATATTTAATATACAGTGGTGTCTTTATCTGGCAGTGTACAGTAAATACATATAATTGATTAGCAGCAGGTTGGCTTAAATGTTAGAGAGCAACCTTCAACCAGGCGGTCACAGGTTTGATCCCCAAAGCAGATAGAGCGCAGAGTGTCCTGCTCACTCACTGGGACTATCTCTGGGTAGCAGCACCAGCTAAATGAGTCAAATATAAAAACTATGGCAGAAAATGAGAACAAGCCATGATCCCAAAAAGCTCACACTTTTCCTTCAAGACAAACAAAATGTGTTATCATGTCAAAAAACAATATAACTTCCACTCCTGACTCTGGTGAATATGAAAATAATTACATTTCAGATTGAAGGGCTACCGCTTCAAAAAAGCAATTTAAATAAAGTCATATTTACATAAATATTACTCTGGCCTGTGCTGTCGTGGTTCAAAATGAATTACTTTGAACTAATCATAAAATCACGGTCAAATCCATGAAGCTGATGTAAGACAATGACTCATTCCAGCGTTTTGTGAACACACACAAACAACAATAAATAAAGAAGCAATCTGACATGTTTACATTCAGAGTGAAACCTTTAAAAACCAAACGAAATCCAATAATAATCAGGACTAAACTAACTGAACAAAATAACAGCCACATTTAAAATGAAAAAAAGGTAGAATATGTGATATAATAGTAACAATATTGCTGGTAGATGAAATGTCATTGCTTTTCATCACGTTCATACTTAACCTATTGAAATATAATGTAAAAACTTTTCTTTAAGAGAGGTTTGCCACGTTGCAGGCGGAGCTTAACGAGAACACTGCAACCTCACCAAAGAAAAACAAAACAATCGAAAAGATGTCGAAGAAATCATGACAGCGTCCTCAGTGTTTGAAGTCTGACTCTTGCTCGGTTGTCGTCACGGTGGTCGAGGATTCACCTGTTCGTGTTTCAGTAGAAACCAAACACTGGGTGACTCGGGTGGTCTTGGTCACCGTGGTGAGAGTTTCCGACTCGGTGGAGGACACCTGGAGCTCCTCTGAGCTTTCCAGGGTGGTGAAGTCCATCCCTGAGGTGTGGAGGCAGAAGGATCCCAGCACGTCGGCCTCACCTCCCAACTCCCCCTTCCTCATGGCCTGAGGAGAACCCTCAGGGGTTATCCGAAGGAAGCCTGGGGCCGAAGGAGAGGAGACAAGGACAGGCAGAGGAGGATAGGTGGAGAAATCAAGAGGGAGGAGTGGAAGAGAGGAAAGGAAACTTAGTCTTGGGTAGCAGAGATAAAATGGGAGATGATATATTAATAATTTATGGAATAAAAACAGGAAAACATCAAAGGTTAAAGGATAAATTATGTATAATGTCAAGTATTTTGCAACTGAACATATGGTAATGTGGAGATTAAAGAATATCCGTATTACATATTTGGAACATGAGTTAGTTAGTCAGAGTTCTGTACTTGAAGAACCATGGTTTATTCTTCCAGTGCTTGACCTGGATACTACAAGTGCACCAGATCAACCCGTCGGCCATCGTTTACTCATTAAGTCATTTATGGTGTTGCTCAAAATTTCCTAATTTTCTCATTAGGGCTCCAAGGCTGAAATATGTGAGACCAGCACCTACTGAAGCAACTCAGTTCAGTCAGCATCCATTTCACAAATATCCTGTTGCCTAAGATGAAAGTATCATTGGCCTTACCTTTGGAGTGCGGCTTCAGGGTGAACTTTGGGACCTTGAACCAGGAGGAAGACTCTCTTTCTTCAGACTCTGCACTTTTGCTGTCCACCTCACTCCAAACACGGACCTTGGTCGAGCTGAACTCCGCGGCGGATCCACCAGGAGACTCCGAGCTGTCCCTGTCCAGCATTTCTGTTCTGGCATGAGATGTCACCACTTCCTTTGAAAACACACTCGTTTCAGTGTCTCCCTCCCCAGCAGCCATCTTTCCATATGGACTGGTGAACTCCACCTTTGGGAGTTTGATTTTACCAGTGATTGTCCCTTTGTCGTCCTTGTGAGGACTTGCAACGTCTTCACCGTTGAGACTTGAACTTGAACCGTCTCCCTTGAGATTGACATCCAGTGACCCAGATTTTCCAGGAGAAAATGACACTTTGGACATTTTTACCTTCCCTCCCTTTGACTTCTCCTCTCTCCACCCCTCTCTCTCTGTGCTTGCAGCAGCTGATTTATCTTTTGTCTTCCCAAAGGTTGGCTTCATTTTGATTTTGGGTAACTTCACTTTGACGTCCTCTGTATCGATCTCAGCTGTTGTCGCCCCCTGCAGCAGCCCTGTGCAAGTAGCAGGTTCATCTGTTTGAGAAGGATTTACCAAGACAAAAACAGCTTTCTTTACTTTGGGCATTTTAGGGCCCTCATACTGAACTTCTGGCCCATAGATTCTTCTCTCAGGGGAGGAAAGGGAGGGTAACGCGACACCAAACTTTGGGATTTTTATTTTCTTTCCTTTTTCTGTTTTATCAACATCTTCATCTTGTGATGTACCAATATCAAAATCTATGTCTGGAATCCTGGGGACTTTGATTTCTGCACTCAGTGATGACAGTTCAAACGCTCCCCCTGTTTCTAGGTTGGCTGAACCTTGTCTGGTGCTCATACTAACACCTGGTACTGTAACCTCTGGCACGGTTATGTTCATACGATCTTTGCCCTCTTTATGTCCATTGTGAGTTTCAACTTCAACTTCACACTCAAGTCCTTCTTTGACCTTGCGTCCATGTTTGTTCTCTGTCAGATCTTTGCCAGTTTTCTTTTTTGCCATTCCAATCTTGAATTTTGTTCCTTTGACTTTAGGCCCTTTGACTTTGCTGCTGGTTCCTGCTGTGTTGATGTCCAAGTCAGGAAGTTCAACTTTTTTCCTGTCAGTTTTATCCCCTCCTCTGAATCCTATATCAAGCTCTAAGTCTCCTTTTGGAATTTTGATATCTATTGTTGGCATTTTGAGTTTAAGACCCTTGTGCTCTCCTTCAACATGCAAATCAACTTCCCCCGAGTCGTTTTTAGGTTTACTAGAGTTCGCATCAATTTCTACATCTATCGACGAGACTGGTGGTAATAGAATTTTCCCTCCAGCCTCAACAGTTGGCATTGACACTTGTTGCCTTTTAGATTTGTCTCCCTCTACCTCCATGTCCACCTCTGCCCCTTCAATTTTGCCAATTTTTCCTTTGGGCAGTGAAATATCAACTGAGGGCATTTTCAAATGTGGCATTTTTAATTTTCCTCCTCCGGTACCTCCCTCAAACTCAACTTCAGGACCCTCAATCTTTCCTTTGGGAAGTGACATATCAACAGACGGCATGTTGAGATGTGCCATCTTGAATTTTCCACCCTCTCCTTTGAGCTCCACCTCTGGACCTTCAATCTTTCCTTTGGACAGAGAGAGGTCAATATTTGGCATTTTCATATGAGGCATTTTGAACTTTCCTCCGGTACCTCCCTCCAGGTCAACTTCTGCACCTTCAATCTTTCCTTTGGGCAGGGAGAGGTCAATATTTGGAATTTTCATATGAGGCATTTTGACCTTTCCTCCGGTCCTTCCCTCCAGTTCAACTTCAGGACCTTGAATCTGTCCTTTGGGCAGAGAGAGGTCAATATTTGGCATTTTTATATGAGGCATTTTGAACCTTCCTCCAGAACCTCCCTCCAGGTCAACTTCTGGACCATCCATCTTTCCTTTGGGAAGTGAACTATCAACAGATGGCATGCTGAGATGGGGCATCTTGAGTTTTCCTCCTGTAACTCCCTCCATTTCAACTTCTGGACCTTCAATCTTTCCTTTGGGCAGAGAGAGGTCAATATTTGGCATTTTCATATGAGGCATTTTGAATTTTCTTCCGGTGCCTCCCTCCATTTCGACTTCTGGACCTTCAATCTTTCCTTTGGGAAGTGAAATATCAACTGAGGGCATGCTGAAATGGGGCATCTTGAATTTTCCTCCGGAACCTCCCTCCATTTCCACTTCTGGACCTTCAATCTTTCCTTTGGGCAGGGAGAGGTCAATATTTGGCATTTTCACATGAGGCATTTTGAACTTTCCTCCAGTACCTCCTTCCAATTCAACTTGTGGACCTCCAATCTTTCCTTTGGGAAGTGAAATATCAACAGAAGGCATGCTGAGATGGGGCATCTTGAATTTTCCTCCGGAACCTCCTTCCATTTCAACTTCTGGACCTTCAATCTTTCCTTTGGGTAGGGAGAGGTCAATATTTGGCATTTTCATATGAGGCATTTGGAACTTTCCTCCAGTACCTCCTTCCAATTCAACTTGTGGACCTTCAATCTTTCCTTTGGGAAGTGAAATATCAACAGAAGGCATGCTGAGATGGGGCATCTTGAATTTTCCTCCGGAACCTCCCTCTATTTCAACTTCTGGACCTTCAATCTTCCCTTTAGGCAGAGAGAGGTCAACGTTTGGCATTTTCATATGAGGCATTTTGAATTTTCCTCCGGTGCCTCCCTCCATTTCGACTTGTGGACCTTCAATCTTTCCTTTGGGAAGGGAAATATCAACAGAAGGCATGCTGAAATGGGGCATCTTGAATTTTCCTCCGGAACCTCCCTCCATTTCAACTTCTGGACCTTCAATCTTTCCTTTGGGCAGGGAGAGGTCAATATTTGGCATTTTCATATGAGGCATTTTTAACTTTCCTCCAGTACCTCCCTCCAGGTCAACTTCTGGACCTTCAATCTTCCCTTTAGGCAGAGAGAGGTCAACGTTTGGCATTTTCATATGAGGCATTTTGAATTTTCCTCCGGTGCCTCCCTCCATTTCGACTTGTGGACCTTCAATCTTTCCTTTGGGAAGGGAAATATCAACAGAAGGCATGCTGAAATGGGGCATCTTGAATTTTCCTCCGGAACCTCCCTCCATTTCAACTTCTGGACCTTCAATCTTTCCTTTGGGCAGGGAGAGGTCAATATTTGGCATTTTCACATGAGGCATTTTGAACTTTCCTCCGGTAACTCCCTCCAGTTCAACTTCTGGACCTTCAATCTTTCCTTTGGGAAGTGAAACATCAACAGAGGGCATGCTGAAATGGGGCATCTTGAATTTTCCGCCAGAACCTCCTTCCATTTCAACTTCTGGACCTTCAATCTTTCCTTTGGGCAGGGAGAGGTCAATATTTGGCATTTTCATATGAGGCATTTGGAACTTTCCTCCAGTACCTCCTTCCAATTCAACTTCTGGACCTTCAATCTTTCCTTTGGGCAGGGAGAGGTCAATATTTGGCATTTTCATATGAGGCATTTGGAACTTTCCTCCAGTACCTCCTTCCAATTCAACTTGTGGACCTTCAATCTTTCCTTTGGGAAGTGAAATATCAACAGAAGGCATGCTGAGATGGGGCATCTTGAATTTTCCTCTGGAACCTCCCTCCATTTCAACTTCTGGACCTTCAATCTTCCCTTTAGGCAGAGAGAGGTCAACGTTTGGCATTTTCATATGAGGCATTTTGAATTTTCCTCCGGTGCCTCCCTCCATTTCGACTTGTGGACCTTCAATCTTTCCTTTGGGAAGGGATATATCAACAGAGGGCATGCTGAAATGGGGCATCTTGAATTTTCCTCCGGAACTTCCCTCCATTTCAACTTCTGGACCTTCAATCTTTCCTTTGGGAAGTGAAATATCAACAGAAGGCATGCTGAGATGGGGCATCTTGAATTTTCCTCCGGAACCTCCCTCCATTTCAACTTCTGGACCTTCAATCTTCCCTTTAGGCAGAGAAAAATCAACATTTGGCATTTTCATATGAGGCATTTTGAACTTTCCTCCGGTACCTCCCTCCAGTTCAACTTCTGGACCTTCAATCTTTCCTTTGGCAAGTGAAACATCAACAGAGGGCATGCTTATATGGGGCATCTTGAATTTTCCTCCGGAACCTCCCTCCATTTCAACTTCTGGACCTTCAATCTTCCCTTTAGGCAGAGAGAGGTCAACGTTTGGCATTTTCATATGAGGCATTTTGAATTTTCCTCCGGTGCCTCCCTCCATTTCGACTTGTGGACCTTCAATCTTTCCTTTGGGAAGTGAAATATCAACAGAGGGCATGCTGAAATGGGGCATCTTGAATTTTCCTCCGGAACCTCCCTCCATTTCAACTTCTGGACCTTCAATCTTTCCTTTGGGAAGGGAAATATCAACAGAGGGCATGCTGAAATGGGGCATCTTGAATTTTCCTCCGGAACCTCCCTCCATTTCAACTTCTGGACCTTCAATCTTTCCTTTAGGCAGAGTGAGGTCAATATTTGGCATTTTCATATGAGGCATTTTGAACTTTCCTCCTGTGCCTCCCTCCATTTCAACTTCTGGACCTTCAATCTTTCCTTTGGGAAGTGAAATATCAACAGAAGGCATGCTGAGATGGGGCATCTTGAATTTTCCTCCGGAACCTCCCTCCATTTCAACTTCTGGACCTTCAATCTTCCCTTTAGGCAGAGAAAAATCAACATTTGGCATTTTCATATGAGGCATTTTGAACTTTCCTCCGTTACCTCCCTCCAGTTCAACTTCTGGACCTTCAATCTTTCCCTTGGCAAGTGAAACATCAAAAGAGGGCATGCTGAAATGGGGCATCTTGAATTTTCCTCCGGAACCTCCCTCCATTTCAAATTCTGGACCTTCAATCTTTCCTTTGGGCAGGGAGAGGTCAATATTTGGCATTTTCACATGAGGCATTTTAAACTTTCCTCCAGTACCTCCCTCCAATTCAACTTGTGGACCTTCCATCTTTCCTTTGGGAAGTGAAATATCAACAGAAGGCATGCTGAGATGGGGCATCTTGAATTTTCCTCTGGAACCTCCCTCCATTTCAACTTCTGGACCTTCAATCTTCCCTTTAGGCAGAGAGAGGTCAATATTTGGCATTTTCATATGAGGCATTTTGAACTTTCCTCCAGTACCTCCCTCAAGTTCAACTTCTGGACCTTCAATCTCTCCTTTGGGAAGTGAAACATCAACAGAGGGCATGCTGAAATGGGGCATCTTGAATTTTCCTCCGGAACCTCCCTCCATTTCAACTTCCGGACCTTCAATTTTTCCTTTGGGCAGGGAGAGGTCAATATTTGGCATTTTCATATGAGGCATTTTAAACTTTCCTCCAGTACCTCTCTCCAATTCAACTTCTGGACCTTCAACCTTCCCTTTAGGCAGAGAGAGGTCAATATTTGGCATTTTCACGTGAGGCATTTTAAACTTTCCTCCAGTACCTCCCTCCAATTCAACTTGTGGACCTTCCATCTTTCCTTTGGGAAGTGAAACATCAACAGAGGGCATGCTGAAATGGGGCATCTTGAATTTTCCTCCGGAACCTCCCTCCATTTCAACTTCCGGACCTTCAATTTTTCCTTTGGGCAGGGAGAGGTCAATATTTGGCATTTTCATATGAGGCATTTTAAACTTTCCTCCAGTACCTCTCTCCAATTCAACTTCTGGACCTTCAACCTTCCCTTTAGGCAGAGAGAGGTCAATATTTGGCATTTTCACGTGAGGCATTTTGAACTTTCCTCCGGTACCTCCCTCCAATTCAACTTCTGGACCTTCAATCTTCCCTTTAGGCAGAGAGAGGTCAATATTTGGCATTTTCATATGAGGCATTTTAAACTTTCCTCCAGTACCTCTCTCCAATTCAACTTCTGGACCTTCAATCTTCCCTTTAGGCAGAGAGAGGTCAATATTTGGCATTTTCATATGAGGCATTTTGAACTTTCCTCCAGTACCTCCCTCAAGTTCAACTTCTGGACCTTCAATCTTTCCTTTGGGAAGTGAAACATCAACAGAGGGCATGCTGAAATGGGGCATCTTGAATTTTCCTCCGGAACCTCCCTCCATTTCAACTTCCGGACCTTCAATTTTTCCTTTGGGCAGGGAGAGGTCAATATTTGGCATTTTCATATGAGGCATTTTAAACTTTCCTCCAGTACCTCTCTCCAATTCAACTTCTGGACCTTCAACCTTCCCTTTAGGCAGAGAGAGGTCAATATTTGGCATTTTCACGTGAGGCATTTTGAACTTTCCTCCGGTACCTCCCTCCAATTCAACTTCTGGACCTTCAATCTTCCCTTTAGGCAGAGAGAGGTCAATATTTGGCATTTTCATATGGGGCATTTTGAACTTTCCTCTGGTACCTCCCTCAAGTTCAACTTCTGGACCTTCAATCTTTCCTTTGGGAAGTGAAATATCAACAGAAGGCATGCTGAGATGGGGCATCTTGAATTTTCCTCCGGAACCTCCCTCCATTTCAACTTCTGGACCTTCAATCTTCCCTTTAGGCAGAGAGAGGTCAATATTTGGCATTTTCACATGAGGCATTTTAAACTTTCCTCCAGTACCTCTCTCCAATTCAACTTCTGGACCTTCAATCTTCCCTTTAGGCAGAGAGAGGTCAATATTTGGCATTTTTACGTGAGGCATTTTGAACTTTCCTCCGGTACCTCCCTCCAATTCAACTTCTGGACCTTCAATCTTCCCTTTAGGCAGAGAGAGGTCAATATTTGGCATTTTCATATGAGGCATTTTAAACTTTCCTCCAGTACTTCCCTCCATTTCGACTTCTGGACCTTCAATCTTTCCCTTGGGAAGTGAAATATCAACAGAGGGCATGCTGAAATGGGGCATCTTGAATTTTCCTCCGGTCCCTCCCTCCAGTTCAACTTCAGGACCTTCAATCTTTCCTTTAGGCAGAGTGAGGTCAACATTTGGCATTTTCATATGAGGCATCTTGAACTTTCCTCCGGTACCTCCCTCCAGTTCAACTTCTGGACCTTCAATCTTTCCTTTGGGAAGTGAAATATCAACAGAGGGTATGCTGAAATGGGGCATCTTGAATTTTCCTCCGGAACCTCCCTCCATTTCAACTTCTGGACCTTCAATCTTTCCTTTGGGCAGGGAGAGGTCAATATTTGGCATTTTCATATGAGGCATTTTGAACTTTCCTCCGGAACCTCCCTCCAGTTCAACTTCTGGACCTTCAATCTTTCCTTTGGGCAGGGAGAGGTCAATATTTGGCATTTTCATATGAGGCATTTTGAACTTTCCTCCAGTACCTCCCTCCATTTCAACTTCTGGACCTTCAATCTTTCCTTTGGGAAGTGAAATATCAACAGAAGGTATGCTGAGATGGGGCATCTTGAATTTGCCTCCTGTACCTCCCTCCATTTCAACTTCTGGACCTTCAATCTTTCCTTTTGGCAGAGAGAGGTCAACATCTGGCATTGTTATGTGAGGCATTTTGAATTTTCCTTCACCTGCTTTTAATTCCACTTCTGGCATTTCGATCTTTTGGGACTTTCCTTTTGGGAGGGATAGATCCAGGTCTATTTTTGGAATAGAAACGTTAACAATCGGCATTTTGGGAATTTTAAGGTTTCCTTCATAACCTTTGATATCAGCCTCTGTAACATCAACTTCTGCTTTGGGGAGAAGAACCTCAGTCTCTGGAGTTTTAGCTGCTGGTAGCGACATCTCAAAGGAGGGCATCTTGACCTTGGCCTTAGCTCCAAGGTCACCTTGTGGCTTCCCCAAATCTTTTTCCCTGGAGCCAAATCCTGGCATGGAGAATTTGGGTAATTTGATAGTGACATCAGGTGCATGGAAGCCCCCTTTTCCTTCAACTTCTGCCTCCAGTTTTGCATCAACTTCTCCCTCTGGAAGTCCACCCTTTGGTGACGATAATTTAAACTTCGGGAATTTTACTTTGTATTTTGATTTATCATCTGGGCTCTCAAATTTTATTTCTGGTTTTGGAATATCAATTTGACCTTTTTTAGCTTTAACATCCACATCAGGACAAGACACAGAGACATCTGTATCTTTTTTGGATATTCCAAATGAAGGCATTTTGATTTTAGTTTTCTTCACCTTGACCTTTCCATCCCCATCAAAGTCTACTGATGGTGCTCTTATCTCTCCTTCCACATGTGGTGGGACGAGGGAAACATCTGCCTTAGGGCCTTTCCCTGATATCTCTAATTCACCACTCTTGGACTTTGCACCAAACTTGGGAAAAGAAAAACTGGGCATTTTGAGGGATACATCTGGTAAATCAAAGCTGATCCCTGATGAAGGCCGTCCTCCCTCTGCTTTCAGAAGCTCCACTTCCACATCGTCCCCTTTGGGTTTTTTAAGACCAAAGTCTAAATCCACCTTTGGAGCTTTGACATCAACTGTTGGTAATTTGACTGAGGGAAGTTTTAGTGCTGCACCTGGACCTTCAACACCACCTGTCTCAATGTCTGCACCCTTAACCTTCAACTTGGCTGGTTTTATGACCATATCTCCCGATGCATCAGGACCACTGGTGTCCATTTTAAGACTAATGTCTTTCTTACCAGAAGGGAGGCTGCGGTCAAAATCAAACTTTGGGAGATTTATTTTTGGCCCTTCAATCTTTCCCTTTCCAGATGGTCCTTGAATGTTGAAATCTCCTTCCAAGTTTCCCAGTGGAACAGATATGTCAACAGCTGGTATTGCTGGCATCTTTCCTCCCTTGACCTCAGGTCCTTCCAGTTTGACACTTCCTTCTGGCAGTGAAATGTCTGCTTTTCCTTTAGGAAGTGAAAGGTCGATGTCTGGCATGTGGACTTTTCCCCCTTTAAGTGCAGGACCTTCTATGTGGACCTCTGGTCCTTTAGCTTTCATTCTAGGGAGAGATATATCAATAGAGGGCATATGGAACTTGCCTTCTTTACCAGCATGTCCTCCAATATCAATTTCCCCTTCTGCTTTTCCTTTGGGGAGTGAAATATCAATGTCTGGCATCTCAATCTTCCCTCCCTTCATGTCTGGGCCTTTTATTTTGACATCTCCTTCTGGGAGACTAACTTTTGGTAGAGACACATCAAATTTTGGCATTTTGAATTTGCCCCCTTTCATCCTAGGGGCTTCAACGTTTAAGTCACCCTCAACTTTTCCTTCTGGAAATGAAATGTCACCTTTAAGTTCAGGTCCCTCAATATCAACACCAGCTTCCTTTGATTTGATTTTAGGAAGAGAGATATTAATTGAGGGCATGTGAAACTTGCCCCCTTTGTCACCATCTCCCTCGATTTCAACTTCTCCCTTTACTTTTCCTTCAGGAAGGGAAATGTCAATGTTTGGCATTTCAAAATTCTCTTTAACATCAGGTCCTTCCAGTTTGGCACTTCCCTCTGACAGGGTCATCTTTGGAAGTGATACATTCAATTTTGGCATTTTCAATTTGCCTCCTTTTACCTCAGGGCCCTCACGGCTGAGCTCAGCATCAACCTTTCCTTTGGGAAGTGAAAGGTCGATATCTGGCATTTGAACTTTTCCCCCTTTAATTTCAGGACATTCTATGTTGACCTCTGGTCCCTTAGCCTTCATTTTAGGGAGAGAGATATCAATAGAGGGCATATGGAACTTGCCTCCTTTACCAGCATGTCCTCCAATATCAATTTCTCCTTCTGCTTTTCCTTTGGGGAGTGAAATGTCAATGTCTGGCATCTCAATCTTCCCTCCCTTCATGTCTGGGCCTTTAATTTTGACATCTCCTTCTGGGAGACTAACTTTTGGTAGAGAAACATCAAATTTTGGCATTTTAAACTTGCCACCCTTCACCTCAGGGCCCTCGACACCAAAGTCAGCCTCGACTTTTCCTTTAGGGAGTTTGATGTCACCAGTTGGCAAGTTAAACTTCCCTCCTTTAACATCAGGACCCTCAAGACTGATATCTACCTCTGGAGACTTAATCTGAGGCAGTGACATGTCCCCTTTGATTTCAGGTCCTTGAATATCTATTCCCTTTGCTTTGATTTTAGGAAGAGAGATATCGACTGAGGGTATGTGAAACTTGCCTCCTTTGCCACTGTGCCCATCACTGTCAATATCCATATCCAGCTTTCCCTTTGGAAGTGAGATATCAACTGTTGGCATTTCTATTTTTCCTTTCATGTCTGGTCCTTCCACATTGGCGTCAACCTTTGGAAGACTGACTTTTGGTAAAGAAGCATCAAATTTGGGCATTTTGAATTTGCCCCCTTTCATCTCAGGGCCTTCAACCTTTATCTCACCTTCAGCTTTTCCTTTGGGGAGTGAAATATCTATGTCTGGCATCTTTATCTTCCCTCCCTTGACGTCTGGGCCTTTTACTTCGACATCTCCTTCTGGGAGACTAACTTTTGGTAGAGAAACATCAAATTTTGGCATTTTAAACTTGCCACCCTTCACCTCAGGGCCCTCGACACCAAAGTCAGCCTCGACTTTTCCTTTAGGGAGTTTGATGTCACCAGTTGGCAAGTTAAACTTCCCTCCTTTAACATCAGGACCCTCAAGACTGATATCTACCTCTGGAGACTTAATCTGAGGCAGTGACATGTCCCCTTTGATTTCAGGTCCTTGAATATCTACTCCCTTAGCTTTGATTTTAGGAAGAGAGATATCGACTGAGGGCATGTGAAACTTGCCTCCTTTGCCACTGTGCCCATCACTGTCAATATCCATATCCAGCTTTCCCTTTGGAAGTGAGATATCAACTGTTGGCATTTCTATTTTTCCTTTCATGTCTGGTCCTTCCACATTGGCATCAACCTTTGGAAGACTGACTTTTGGTAAAGAAACATCCAATTTTGGCATTTTGAATTTTTCCCCTTTCATCTCAGGGTCTATAGGCTTTACGTCACCTTCAGCTTTCCCTTTTGGAAGTTTAATATCAATGTCCGGCATCTCAATCCTTCTGCCCTTGGTGTCCGGCCCTTTGAATTTGACATCACCCTCAGGAAAATTTACTTTTGGTAATGAAATATCAAATTTTGGCATCTTCATCTTACCCCCTTTCCCTCCAGGACCTTCAAAATGTACGTCACCTGTGACTTTTCCTTTAGGAAATCCAATATCACAGGATGGTATTTCAATATCACCATCCCGTCCAGAGTGAATGTCAATATCAATATCTCCCTGTGCTTTACCTTTGGGAAGTTCTATGTTGATTTTTGGCATTTCAAATTTTCGACCTTTTACTTTTGGACCTTGAAAATTCACATCACCCTCAAGGATTTTGACTGTAGGTACGGTGACATCTAGAGACGGCGGGTTGAACTTGCCACCTTTTCCTTCACCTTTGACATTGATGTCACCTTCAAATGTTCCTTGAGGGGCGGAAATGTCAATAGTTGGCATTCTAATTTCCCCACGTTTGAGTTCTGGACCCTCAATGTTGATGTCTCCTCGCTTTGATTTCATTTTAGGAAGAGAAACATTGACTGAGGGCATTTGAAAATGTCCTGCTTTACCTCTAGTTTTAATGGCAGCCTCTGCTTTTCCTTTTGGGATGGAGATATCAGCTGAGGGTCCCTTAAGGCCAATATTTCCCTCAGGCAACTTCCCTTTTGGTAGAGATACATCAAATGAAGGCATCTTAAATTTGCCTCCTTTTCCAGATGGTATTTCCATATCTATCTTTCCACTAATCTCAGTCCCCTTTAGGTCTAAATCTGCCTCTGGTGACTTTACCTTAAACTGTGGACCTTCAATGTCAATGTCACCTCCCTGGGACTCGATCTTGGGTAGTGACACATCAAGAGAAGGCATCTGGATATTTCCTCCTTTAAAATCTGGACCTTGGACTTTAATCTCCCCCTGTGGTGACTTCATGGCAGGAAGAGCGATGTCCAGTGATGGCATGTTGAACTTTGCTCCACCTTTGACTTCAGACCCTTCAATGTCAACCTCTCCTTTTGTTTTTATCTTTGGGAGTGAGATGTCAAAAGTCTGCATCTTGAACTTGGCTCCGCCACCACCGCTGCCCTCGAGCTCCATGTTGCCCTCTACGTTTCCCTTGGGAAGCGACAAGTCAACATTTGGAAGTTCGGGGCCTTCTAGCTTTACTTCTCCTTCGGGTAGCTTCATTTTTGGGAGAGAAATGTCCACAGAGGGCATGCTAAGTTTGCCTCCTTTTAATTCACCACCATCAATGTTCCCACCTCCCTCTAGCTTTCCTTGGGGGACTGAGATATCAACAGTGGGCATGTTTATCTTTCCCCCTTTAACTTTAGATCCCTGCAAAACAACCTCACCCTCAGGGAATTTCATTTTTGGAAGATCTACATTAAACGAAGGAATTTTAAACTTGCCTCCCTTTCCGTCTACGTCAACCTCACCTTTGGATTTACCTTTCGGTAAAGAAAGGTCCACTGATGGTGCCTCGATTTCCCCCCCTTTGAACTTAGATCCTTGCAAGTCAACCTCAGCTCCAGATGTCCCCATCTTAGGAAGTCTGACATCAAGTGAGGGCATTTTGAATTTCCCTCCTCTGTTAGATGGTCCCTCTATTTCAATGTCACCCCCCATCTTTCCTTCTGGCAGAGATATATCAACAGATGGCATCTGGATCTTATCTCCCCCCTCATATCCGGGCACCTCTATGTTCATGTGATCCTCTGGTTGTTTCAGTTTGGGCACAGAAACATCGAAGGTGGGCATTTTGAATTTTCCTCCTTTCCCAGCATGTCCTTCGACTTCTATGTCTCCAGAAATGTTGCCTTTAGGTAAAGACACATCCACTTCAGGTGTGACCAATCCAAATTTATGTCCTTTCACGTCAGTGCCAACAATGTTGACGTCCAACTCCCCTGTCTTCACTTTAGGGAGAGATATGTCTAATGATGGTATATTAAATGTTCCTTCTCCTTCAATATTAGTTGTTCCGGCTTTGCCTTTGGGAAGGGTCAAGTCAACTTTGGGCAACTTGTAGCCTGCTTCCACCATTTGTCCTTTTATATTTATGTCTCCTTCTTGTGACTTCATATTTGGGAGAGATATGTCAAAACTAGGCATTTTGAACTTCCCATCACCACCAACAAAATAGTCCATATCCACATCTTCACCCTCCATTTTCACCTTTGGTGGAGAGATGTCAACAGAAGGTAGATTGAATTTCCCTCCACCCTCTGGACATTCCATATCCACATCAACTGATCCCATCTTGGGTAATGAGATATCAACCTGTGGCATGGAGATTTTGGGCCCTTTGAAAGTGCCCTCCACCTCATCGGGCATTCTCCGTCCGGTGTCCATTTCCAACTCAGCATCCGGCATTGAGAGGTCAACAGTTGGTATTTTGATTGTGGTCTTCCCAGCTCCTTTATACTCTGGGAGTGAGAAGTCAATGCCGGACTTTCCCTTCACTTTCGGTAAAGAAATATCAACAGAAGGAATTTGAATAGATGCAGCTTTTCCTGAGAGGTCACCCTCCAACTGAGCTGCAGGGAGACCAATCCCCCCCGCTCCCCTGATTCCTACCTTTGGAGGTGTTACGTCAACACTGGGCATTTTCACCCCTCCAGGTTTGATCTTGATGTCACCATCTATTTCATCTGAATGACGTGAGAGTCGAACTTTGGCTAATTTCAGCTTTGGCAATCTGAGCTTTGCATCTCCTTTTCCTTCAGCTGCATCACTTCCTCCCTTGATGTTGATTTTTGGAGCTTTGACATCTGCCTTTCCCTTCACTGTGGGCAAAGAGGCCTCAGCCGAAGAGGGAGCAAACTCCACGTCCGGCACATTAAACTTGAGTGCTTCCATGTCTCTATTACCAGACAAGCTGAAGTCCACTGCTGGTGGCTGGATGTTCACACCCGGCGGCTTCAGCTCCACAGATCCAGTTTCCAAAGCTGAGCCGGACTTTGTTTGTTTGCTCTTTGGAAAGGTGATTCCAAATTTGTATCCCTTTTCTTTGGTTTTCACTTTGGCTCCAGGAATCTCAGATGGAGAAGTATTTCCCTCAATCCGTTCTGTTTCCACTTTTCCTCCCTTTGATTTCATACGAGGAAACCTGGGAGAAGGGTGTAATGAAAGGGAAAGGATGAGAAATAAATTGAAAACATACTTATCAGATTATCCTGTGTTTGAAATGCAGCTCTTCAGATTGTATTGCTGTAACTGCGACCGTTTGACACGGAAAACAAACACAATCAAGTCCAACCTGATCCTCCTCTTTGCCTTGGCTCCGGCTGCTGCTCCTTCTGCCTCCACCTTCACACTCCTCCTCTGTTTGAATTTGGGGAGTGAGAACTCCACGTCCACATCACTCATCTCCAGCCGGGGGGGCGTTTCCTCTATCACTAGCTCCTCCCTGCGCTTCTCTTTCAGCCTCTTCAGACCAAAGCGACCTCCTCTTTTCTTCTTGGCCTTGAACGGCTTGGTGCCCTTCACACTCTGAAATACACACAGTGTGTGTTAGGCCTTACTGTTGTATACCTTAAGTTGCGACTAAAATCTAAAGTTATATCAAAAGTCTTTTAATTAGCTAGTCTGAATGTACCTTCTTTAAAATCCCAACTTTTAGTTTGAATATATACCACATGTAAATACAGTTTATATTTGATTACCATTTTGGCCATCTTGGCTTTTGGTCCTTTGACCTCCACGCTGGGAACTCGAGGCCGCACGCTGACCTCTGCCCCGGGGATGGTCCTCTGCAGTTGGAAGCTGACCTTGTACGGCTCCGCACACTGAAGGATCTTCAGCGCATCTTCGTACTTGACGTTGTCGAAATAGACCTTGGCGCTCAGCAGCTGGTCCCCTTCACACGGAGCACATCAAGGGTTAATGACTCTGGTGTTGGAGGCTGTCAAAGTGATTTATGAACCTTCAAAAAAAATCTGAAATCAATCTGATATGTATTTTATCTCCTCTACATCTCAAGGGCAGTTGATAGCCATGGAACGACAACTGGAACACAACCAAACTTAGAGCCCAGAAGCCGAAAGTGGAATATTCACTCCCCTGGTGGTCACAGGGAAGAACTGCAGCAGTAGTACTAATACAACTGATCAATACAAGACGATTGTGGGATGATTTTATCGTATCGGTAAAACAAACTATTTCTTGTGTTTTTACTGTCAAGTCTCATCTCTGGATGTTTGTTTTTACTGCCCTCCTGTGGTCATTACATGCAACTTCAACTTGACTCATAAGAATCTTATATTTACAAATCCCCTCTCTCACTGTTTTGTCATTTTACTATAAGTCAATTCATGTTTATACTTCTTTCAAATCCTTATTTCACATATATTACATTATTTTCCAATTAAAGGAATTTCCAACCTTCATAAATATAATAAAGTTTTTTTTCATTGGGTTAAAAATATCAGTGTATACATTTAACATAGTATAATTTGCCGGTTCACATCAGTTTTGGATAGTGTTCATGTTAAAGCACTTTGTGTAGAGCATAGTGAGATGAATCCGAGGTTCTTGCAGGCACCTTGTTGCAGACTGAGATGTTTGGCAGCTGGAGAGTCCTTGAGGACGTCTTTGACAAAGATCCCTCGCTCTCCTCCGCCGGTCACGCTGTAGCCGCTGGCGCCGGCCTCCGCCTCCGTCTCCACCACGATGAGCATGGAGCTGGAGGCCTCATCCACGCTCTGAAACACACACAGACACAGCTCATCACCCAAATCAAGACTTTGTCCAAGATCGAGATGTTTATCTGGGATTTGTTTGGTCCTCATTATTAATGGTGGTTAGTTTGGTCTGTGGCTGAATTACAGTAAAACAGTTGTAACATTAATAAGTTGGTTGAAACCCTCAGCTTTCCACATATTGAAGTGGAATAACAAATCATCGAATGACGGTATAATATTAAACTCACGTTGCAATTTACTGCAGCAGAATTTCACTGCATCGTTTTAAATTCAAGCTTTTAAGGACATTTTCTTAATCTAGATTCCAATAGAAAAAACAAACTGGAGATTGAAGCCTGTTTGTCTGAATGATAAGTAAAACAACGAATATTTTTCATTCTTGTATTTATATTTATCAGTTGAATTTATTAAAAATGTTATAACTCATGTAAATGAATCCATTTATCCACTACAGTATCACGAAGGCAGGTCACTCTATTGTTGGACTACATCCACTTATCAAAGCACTAAGGAAATGACTTGTAGATGATAGAGAAATATGAATCAGGATCTCTACTAGTTTACGATAACCTGCGACATTGGTGATAATTAAACTACTGATTCACCACTAATATCAATAAACCAGCCGAAGACCTGAGCCTGAAAAGTGTCATTGACACAGTTGAGGAGGTTCCAGCTTACTGTGTGTTCCTCTGTGGGATCCGGGTCCATCTCTGGTTGGGCCAGTAGGCAGGTGGACTCTCTCAGGTGACTTCTCTTCTGACTCAGCACCTGTTTCAGTTCTGCATGAAGCTTCTCCTTCTGCACCTGAGGACACAGAGAACAGGCCGTCACATGGTCTGCAGGGGGAGGGGACCTCCTGACGAGAACAGCCAGGTTCTTACTGGTAATAAAACTGGGGTTATTAATTAAAACCATAATCTGTGGGGCTGTGGTGTGGTTATCTTCCACTGGGAAGATAACCACAATTCCTTGTGTCAATTCGTCCGTCCTTTTTTGAGCCGGTTATTATGATACATTCATTCGAATTCCTGTTCTTATTTTACTTTTATGTTTTTATATATTGTTTTTAGATTGAATAACTTTATTATTCTTGAGAGAAGTTTACTTATGAGAGGAACTATGTCAATAAAGTTTATCATTATATTGTCTGTATATTCATTAGTGTGCAACAGCTGGATTAATTAAACGTGACTTCCCATCGATACACACATTAACGGAATTGGAAGTGTACATTTCCACTTCTATAATTTTTAACAATTTCTGTAATAAATAAGATAGATAATTTAATATAGAGAAAATCATCCTCGGCGTATATATACAAAAATATATCTATTTAGAAATGTGTGTATAATTATTTTTTACAAAAACATTTTTACATTACTGTGAATCTTATTTTCTTGTTGTGAAACTTTCAGCCTTTAGCATGTAAACCAGGAAAACCGCGAAACCCCTCTTAGCTGCTGTTCCTGTCAGCAACCAGCAGGTGTCGCTGTCTGGACAAGCAGCAGCACGCTAACGCTCTTAAAGTTGCTAACATGCGACTTCCTCCTCTGTGAATGTGGGTCAAAGTGTTTTTACAGGCTGCCTCACACCTGCAGCTGATTTTAGCTCTGCCACATTCTGATGTTTTTTTGTTGTGGCCTTTGCGTCCAGCACCTGCGGCGGCGGCGGCTGTGGCATGAAAAGGCCGCGACTGGCATCTGTGCTGAGCTGTGAGAAATGAAAGGTTGTTTATGTTGCGGACAATGACCTCAGCAGATCAGGCCTGGCCCATTGTGATCCAGTCTGCACCGGCCTGGTGGCCGCGGGGGTCAGGAGGTCAATCACAATGTTGTGGCGCCATCTCGGTATAAATCTGAGCAACACCGCAGCTCATCAAAATGTTAACGTGAGGATTTCTTTCTTTATGCGGCTGCAGAGTTTATGGTTCAAAGTGAAACAGACTCGCATTGGTTGAAATAAAGTAAATCACAAAGATATAACTCTGAATAGTTTAATCTTATATGAAAATAGTCGTATTCAACATCATGTACATTTGAAAACAGAAATTAAAACCACAGTGCTTTGCTTTAGATGTTGGATAAAAGTTTGAACACATAAAACTGTTCTTCCAGATGGATTTCACTCATTATATTCCATATTTTATATTTTCATTTAATTTCACTAAGGGTCATTATAAGCATGCTAACAAGCCCACAGGGACCAGGCTAACCTACCGATGCTAGGTAGTATATCAGATCAGCTCAGTACATGAACACACACACAGTGGACACACAGGTAGTAAGCTCAAGACACAGATGAAGTTACTTTTACAAATTTAAATTGAAAATTAAAGATCAAATCAAATCAGTTGTTTCATTTCATGTGAATCCATCCGATAGTTATTTGTTTTATTTCCGTCTGGACCAAAGTGGTGTAAAGAACAAAATGACCATATATCGTTGAAAAGGGGAAAACAATAAAAAAGGTTTCACAGAATATAACCAAGAAGATTGTACAATGTTTTATAACTTTTTTTATTTAGCATTTAGCTTTCCTCTGATACGTCAAACTTCATCCAGACCTCCCAGGTTAGTGTATGGATTTCAGTGTGTGTGTGTGTGTGTGTGTGTGTGTGTGTGTGTGTGTGTGTGTGTGTCTCACCACTCTCTCGGGGCTCTCCTGCTCGTCTGTGGAGCCGCTGTGGTGAGGGTTGCGTTGAGGGCCGGTGGGGGATCTGCTGGGGGGGGGCGACCGCCTCTTGTCTTTTACCTGCACACAGAGAGGACGAGGCTGTGACCTCACATCGAGACACCTCCTGCTCCTGTGTCTCCGGAGCAGCTCTGCCCTGCCGCCTGTGGGAGCCTCCTCCGGGGCGATGGGAGAAGCAGGAGCTTCGTGATGTGAACGTTCTCGGTTTAACTTAATAATCGCTGACATTCTCGGGCTGTCGGGCCTCCTCCGCTCCAGTGGAGCTGCTCAGCAGGAGGGAACTGGTTGAACTGGGAGGCTCCTGGTGTTTAATGCAGTGTGTGTGTGAGGCCCTCTCAGTTTTCTCTGCAGTGATAATAAAAGAAGGAAACACGAGCTGTGGACTGATTTACTCTGAGCTGCTGACTGAGGATTCACGACAAATCATAGGAAAACTCAACGATGAGGGAACTTCAGTCAGAACACAGAGGAAGATCAACTCATCATCGTTTCTTTATGTGTTTTAATCTCGTGAGTGGGATTCATAAAGAGACACGTGAATGTTGTGTTCGTTGTCCTGCGTATATCTATTGTTTGGTTTTGTGTTTTCTTCCTTTTCTCCACTGGGACGATTTCACTGGTTGTTTCAGCATGTCCCGTCTTTCTGCAGGAAACATGTCACGTCCCAGTTTCCCATATCTCCTTCCTCTACTCGCTCCATAAACTCTCACATGGTTAATCTCGTATAAACATCCTGTTCCAACGCTTCACCTTTTGTCAGGCTGCTGTGACCTCACACACTTGTCACGACTATAAATGTCCCAGTGTGGACGCTGAGCTAAATTCCTAAAGAACAATACGTGCCTGAATTGCAGGAGGAGGGAATTTCTTATTTCTTATTCTTTATTCGACTTTTTGTTGAACAATTATTAACATATTTGCCTTTTTCTCAGTTTCAACAGAATCATAAAGCCCCTGTCACAGAGTCTGGACTTCACATCCTCCTCACATCCCCTACCAGCTTTAATTATTCTATTTAGAAACAGAGATTTACACATTAAGATTAGTTTAGATAATTATCTCTCTCTTATTCTTAATCCTTTTTTTCAATGACCTGCCTTCAGACATTCTCTACAGGGGCTGAATGTGTGAATGCAAATGTTTGAGTGAGCGACTCCAGAGTTTCCTCCCTCTGGTCCACTAGTTTAAGTCGGCAGAAGGTCCAGAGGAGGAGATGTGAGGAGACAGCAGGAGATTCACCGCTAGCTATGCTCCACACATGTAGATGACACACATGATTTCAAGAGAGCTTTTGGTGATTAGGGCAAACAAACACATTAAACAACAATATGAAGGTATAAATATTGAGGGCTTTCATCCTTAGCTCCGGCTGACGTTGGTGTTAGCTCTCTGACTTATGGATTAGCTCATGAATCCGACTACTTGAGCAGATCTCTTACTTTCTCACATTCTCCGATCATGAGTGTTCACTTACGGCTGAATCTCTGGTCTGACTGAAACCATGGCTTTCCTCTTCTCTGTCAGAGTCTGAAACAGAAAAACACAACAACGCAGGTCATGATGTGAGGATCTATGGGGAGCTGGTTTGTTTTGAGATAAAAGAACGTAAACATGGATTCAATAGAGTTGACACGTGTACAATGACAAAAATCAACATAAATCAAGGCCAGAAAAAGAAATAAGACTAAATGTCCTGCATGAGTATAGAATAATCTCTTTTGTGATTTTTGTATTAATCTCCTTTCCATTGCTGCCTCTGTCCCGTGTGTCCCTGTGTTTCTTATAATCAGAATCAGAATCAGAACGTATTTATTTCCAAGTAGGTTTACACCTACAAGGAATTTGCTCTGGATATTGGTGCAAACAATGAACATAGAAACATAAAAACATAAAAACACAATAAATACAACACACATAAGAAAAGCAATAAAAAGAAACAATATATATATTTACTCACTATTTACTTCTTATTTACTCCCTTTTTCTAATATTTATACAAAGTTACATTTATTTAGACATAAACATATCTAAATAAAATATATGTAATAGATAAAAGATATAAAAAAATGAAGTAAAAAGTGAAATGCAAGATGCAAGACAGTGAACAGTGTCAGATTGCAATATGCAATGTAATGCAGTACAATATAATTTAATATAAAGTGTTAATGCTGAAATAATGCTGCATCTAAAAAATGTATTTCTAAAACTCAAGACTTAAAAGAGTAAAACATGTAATTAAACTTTGCTCGTTCTATATCCACAGGCTTTAAATACCATCAGAACAGGCCTGTATCACATGACAGTACATTGGTAGCGTTCCGTGGAGAGTGTTGCATCAGGTGCATGTCAGGCTTGTGCATGTGGAGTTTAAGCATCTGATAGAGTGACAGGAGCGCGGGTCGGAGGCTTCTGGGACGGCGAGCTTCAGATTCTTTCCGTGGTCTGGGTCACGCCGCCCCCCCCGGGCCACCTGAGCCCAAACCATCTGCAGGACATCCACGCTTCCTTGGAGAAAATCAGTGGTGCAAGGTGAACAGGTCCTAGAAACTAGTCCCTCCTCGGATGAACTTAATCCAAGTCATGGCGTGAAAGCCTTTGGCAGAAATCCTCCACAGCAACGAGTTGTTTGTGTTAAATTGAAAGAATTAAACCAAACAGCAGAGATGTCTGTTTGGCTGCTATGCACACACACAGATTAACTCGGTGGTTCGATTCCTAACCGGCTGGATAAATAAACTGACCCAGACGATGGTGTGTGGATGTTAGAGAGGAGACTACGTGAAGAACAAGCGCTGAATGAATGTGTGTGATTGAAGACGTTCAAGTCTAGGAAAGCTCTTTACTGACTGCGTCCACATTTCAAATTGAGCAGCAGCCATTGATTTAAATGAAGAGTTTGTCAGTTTAGCGTCCGTCCATCAGCAGCTGGACTTGTTTGTGAATCACTTGACTTTCTGTCTCTGAGGGACCTGTGATCTCATTCCTCACAGTCCCACCTTCATGTGATGACTGCTTTTAAACTGCATAGCTGTGTGTGTGTTTATTTTTGTGCATGCAAAGAGGAAAGCCTGTGTGTGTGTGTGTGTGGGGGGGGGGGGACGTGTAGAGTGTCAGCGTGGATGCCGGGCCTGTTTGGGTGGGTTGCAGGTATCTGGTGTCCAGCAGGTCACAGGGAACACATAACACACATTCACTGAATCAGTCCCAGAGCAGAACCAGGTTCTGTGAGGAGACGCCTCGTCCACCCAGTGAAAGGTGATGAGAACACTGAATCACTGAGTCTCTTCTTCATCTGCTGCAGCGACGACGACATGATGATGAGCGATTGTCAAGACTTGAACGTTTTTATTACCTCAGACAAGGAGGTTGTGTTTTCACCCCCGGTCTGTTTGTTGGTTTGTATGTTTGTAAGCAACACAACACACAAACAGCTGGGCAGAAACATGTGGTTTTGGGGGACAGATATTTACGAGTCTGTGTTATTTGGTCCATCTTGATGGAATTTTGCAGCAGTTTGCTTTAAGAATCAAATCCAGAATTCAAAATTTTTTATTTAATCACGATGAAATGAACATGATCTTGTTTGCTCTTTATATTTCATATTTTGTGCATTCATCTTGTTGTGTTGAGATTCAGGCTCTTTGTGCTGAATGACGGACATTTCATCAACAACAGGTGCTGTGGAACTAAGCTCTGGATGCTCGACTCTCTGATCAATGTGGCAGTTTCCAGTTGAAAACTTTTTATTAAAATAAAAGTTTCCTGTGTGAGTTGATAAAATGTTTCCAAAATATTTCAGCGTAAGTAAAAATAGGATTGTTAGCAACTTCTAAACTCGTGTAGCTTTGCACTTGACAGCATCTTCAAACTGCAGCGCTCTGTGACAGACAGACGGCAGCAGGTGGAGGAGGAGGCACTCCCTGGACACAGTGAAGGAATGGAGGCGTGGCAGAGGAGGAGGAGGAGGAGGAGGAGGAGGAGGTGAAGATTTAAAATGCCAAACAGTCTTATTATAGATCAGAGTCAGGTCTGCAGGCCCACACATGCCTGCCCCCAATCAACATGGACGCTCAACCTTCTGCAGACGTAGGTGAAAGCTGCTTTGAAAACAAAATCAAGCTCCCATGACCTGTTAGTAGAGATAGATAAAGAATATATAGTGATGCATAAATACAGACCATTTACCAGTCAGGGTTCAAATCAGTGTGTGTATGCTGCCTGTCACTGGTCCATCCCAACAAGGCCCCATTGACCCTCACAGAGACCAGTTGCTTTACACACAGTAACTGTGTTTACTCTCATCTTGGAAGAGACCACTTCCATCCCATGCTTCACTGTGGGATCAACTCAGAGCACCTTCAGATTGATTTGCTGTCACTCCTGTCAGTAACCATCTCACCCCCCCCCCCCCCCCCCCCGTCTCCAATACAGCACAACAGAGACAGCAGAGAGGTCTGTGCTTTGAGCACCCCTGACCCCCTCTGTCAGTTGATGCAGACTTAGATCAAATCCACAGTGTTTAGTGTCACTGGGAAGGATCCAGTGTTTACATCCTGAACACAGATCAGAGATGTAATGTGATCAGAGACAGAAGAAATATCCAGGGAGCTGAACCAACAAGGCACAAACACAGCAATATATGTTTGCTATAATATACAAAAAATCAAATTTCACATCAGAAACAAACTCTTCCCTTAAAATGTAAATAATAATAGTTTAGATAAAGGTTTAAATTCAGCTGCTTGCACAAGAAGCTCTGTGTTGTTTCTCTTGGTGCAGGGATTCAGCAGGAGCCTTGATGAAGAGTAAACGTTTCCTGATCTGATCACACGGACTGAGCCCACACAAAGAAGCTTAGAATCAATAATCATGTAATCAATCTGTTAAAGTGATGACATAATAATGTGAATATTCCTTTTATTTACGGTCATCTCCTGACTGAAAAGCAGTTCAAATGTGCTCTGCGAAATAGATAGATGGATAGATGGATAGATGGATGGATAGATGGATGGATGGTAGATGGATGGAATGTCCTTTACCCATTTATCCTAACCATTGTCTTTTCTAGTGAGCCCAGTGGCTTTAGGATCTGGACTGTGGTCCCTATGGTCCAGCAGCCGTCTGTCAGTGAATGGGACGATGTGATTGGAGCTGAAGACTTTCTCTTGTTCTTGCAGCAGACCTGTGGAAAGGACCCTGCCGCCCTAATCCTTTCCAGAAGCTCGTCACAGCCAATCAGCAGTGGACGACTTAAAGGTGTTACAAACGACTCGAGTGTCCTCTGCAAAGAAAACAACCGGAGATCTGTCCTGACGAAAAGCTAATAACATTTCTTTGACACAAAGCTGCAGCGGTGATGCAGCGCGTGAGCGACAGCTGAGGATGTGAGGTCAGGATTTAGTCCTGGACGGAGGTATTATCAGCAGAGGCCAGATATCGACAAAAATAGGTTTACTCCTCACACACAGTTGCATAAGAGTACACACACACACACACACACACACGGAGGAAATACCGCTACACTTTAACATTCAGTGGCAGACTGAGCACACAGTAACACACAGTTACACACAGCAACACAGTCACACAAATCTTATTGGGTCAAATTTTAGGACAATCACAAAACCTGAGGAGCGAAAATGTTTCCAGTCCAAATACTAAACCGAATTTCGGTGAATACACAATGAAGCAATGATCGTTCAGTTTGGAGATTTGTTGCTTCAGATAATGTCCCAAATATCACATTTTCAGTCAGTTTATTTGAATTCATTTGATTTATCCGTGTAAATGTTTCTTAAAGTCATAACAGCTCTTGTAAAAGCGTGCAGCCATCACTTCATATATCTCTTCCGAACAAATATGGGATTTTCCTTTTGAGGCGTGAATGTGAAAATTGTGAAATTCCTCCTTCTTGCCGTAAGGCGAGCACAGTGTCGCCCTACAAGCAAAAAAATGGTTGTGTTACTGATGCTAGGTCTTCCACTGAAGCCCAGCAGGCTCAGTGTCCGAGCTGCTGCTTCACGTCTGAACCCTCTGAGATCACAGAGACATGTCCCAGCGTGGCTCCCGGCCTCTGATGGACAAAACAAGACACGCCCGCAGACGTGAGCCCTCGGACAGGAAATGCCTCCATGTAAACAGGAAGTAGAGATGTCTTGGGGAGATATACTCAGCGAATGGTGAGAAAACACACAAACAGCTAGAGGGATTTCAGGTTGTTCACCGGCCACACTCACCAAACCTGATATTTTACAGAATGAAGATATATAAAAGTGGTTTATTTACACGAGTCTTCCTTCCTGTAAATTCTCTGTACACGTCCGTCAAGCGGTGTTTCCTCAGGAGTCCCCCCCCACCAGATCCAAACCTCCCAATCCACACTTGACCCTGCTTCCTGGTCTAAAATTAACCACACCCACAACTGCAAAACACCCCCACCCAAAAGTCTGTCGCCAGGAAACTGCTCTCATCATCCATCATTTGGTTTCTGACGCACTTTAGTCTCAGCGCATCCACACAAACACACACATCCACACCCACACACACACTCATACACACACACGTTTGTATTTACCACACATTATCCAGAGCAACATGTTACCTCAAAATAACTCATAATAAGAATATGATTTCTTAGACTGACCCTGATAACAAAATGCCACAAGAGTTTGACACCCAGGACTTTATTTGTAACTCCAGCCCGAGGCCTGTGATCCCAGTGACAGTTTGTACCAGACAGAATTAAAGGAGGCTCCAGTTACTGAGCTCCATTTGATCAAGTCCCACCTGATAAACTTAGTAAAACCTTCTGTAACGTGTACCAGCTCATAAACAAGAAAGCAGATGCTTCCAAAAAGGAAAACACTGCAGTCAGGCTTCGGTATGAAGTCATATAAAATGCAGACTGTGGTGTGAATCTTAAAGCTTGACCTCTGACCCCAGGGTCTCCATGTAAGACAAGCAGCTGTATAATTCACAGAGTTAGTTAAAATGAGTCCCCTGTTGTGAGGCTCTGATGGTTTATGACCGTGCAGCTCGCTGGTGCCTGTTGCTACAGCTGAGAAGTTTTAATACAACTTCACTGACTCTGTAAAACATTCAGGTCCCCATTGAATATAAGCTCAGAGCTTCCACACATGTATAAACACTGAAGAACGAGTTGAGCGATGACTATGACTTTGTAGTTCCACTCGCTGAACTAAAACACAACTGTACGCTGGAGATTACCCATGATCCTCTGCTTCCTGAACCAGAAGAGCTGCTGCTGCAACAAATCCACCAAACTCTGTTCAGAATTCTTCATATTTTAAAAGTTTTCCTGCTGAATATTGGAGATAAACTCTGGTTTTTAACAACTTCCGAGTCTTTTTAACTGATCTCAGTTCAACTTCACTCTTCACCTGCAGCTGATTGGGGCAGTTGAAGCTGCGACTCAGTCAGTTCTTCTCACAGGAGATCGGAAACTTCTTAACCCTAAGGTTTTATTGAAATTCTGACATTCAGCATCAACACCAACCCCCCCCACAGTGCGTACATCATGTAACCCGGTGTCACACATGTGTTGATGATCCTCTGTCACAGTTCGGGTGTGTTTTGGCGCCCGTGGCCTCTGAACCCTCTTTGGGCCAAAACACATACCAGGCTGCTGGGCGAGTTCTGAGCCGGAGCTGGAGGGCAAACAGATCCTGTGACCGTCCCAGTGCAGCTGTCACTGGTGGAACGCTGAGACCGAGGCTATTTGAAATGGTTGCGTTTGACCACGGCCTCAAGACGTATCATTACAACCACAACTGGGCCAAGTTCGAAAAAAATGTAGATTAGACACACGTGTAGTTTCAGAATTAGTTTAAACTAATACACCTACATATAAGGTGAATTAATTATGTGTAAATATGTTTTAATTAGAGTTTGCATTCCTTTAAATGTTATGAAATAAAATAACACCTGATTAGTTTGGATGCTTCTTCTATCCGACTGTATCCTGCCTCATCTGCATGTCTCAGATTGATCTGTTATTAACGTCTGGTGACCTAATAAGCAAGAGCGTCAATGTTATCTTTAGAGTTTATTGATTAATTCATAAATTATCTTCAACATTTGATTATTTTGATAAATTAGAGTTGACGTTCTTCTCTCCGACGTCCAATCCGCAGGCTCCACCCGTCTGGCACTCGTCAAGGTTTAAATAAATGTTATGAATAATACTCAAGTGTTATTTGACCCAGGTCTCATTACAAAACACTGTTATGAACTTGGAGTCATAGTGACATGCCACACTGCAAATAGTCCCCGCAAAGCCCTGAATGCTGGAGTGTTGTAACCAGCTACTGGCATGTTGGAATAAACACAAGCAGCAGCTGTCTTACTGAAAGTGTCTTTGCATTTACACAGCATGCTATTGTTATTCTCTCCAAACATCAGCAATGTGGAGTCACACACACACACACACACACACACACACATACACACACACACACACACACACATACACATACACACACACACACTTCTATGCAGCTCTCAGCAGCTCCTGAGCAGTTATGGTGATATCTCACAAATAAAATCCAGTTTCCATCAGGCTGATTTGAAGCAACAAAGCACATCTGCTGCTGCTTCTCCAGAAAGTGAGATGTCAGCCACCTGCTTCTCCCTCTGCACCCACCAAGAGACCCAAACCAGCAACCTCCCGAAGCTCGTTCTCCAGGGACCAGAGCAGAAAACCCTCAGGTACCTGCAGACTGCAGAGATTCAACAGCTCAGAGACTTGATCGAGCCACATCCATCCTTCCTACCTCGACGCTCGGCGTGTCTCCTCCAGTGGTTCAGAGGTGACAGATCTCCACCTGCAGCACGGCACAGTTTCAATTTAGCCTCCCTCTGACGTCCACTTCCTTTCTCTCTTCAGCTGCTTGTTGATTTGTAGTTGGTATTTTTAATCTCTCCCCCCCTCTTTCTGTCTGCAGCCCTTGCCCCCTTGCCACCAGCCAGCCTGTTGCTCCCCTCACTGAAACCTCAGGCCTGGCCCGGGCCCATGGCATCTCTGGAAGGGGGACGCGCCCGGCTGCCTGATTGGCCGCAGGGCAAGAGGGAATGCCCCATATTAGGGCAGCAAGGGGGCGGGGTAGCAGGACCATGATAATGGAGGGAGGAGAGGAAGATAACATAGTTTGTGACATAGTGGCCGGCCTGTGTGAGCTGTGAAGCTCCTGAATGACTTCCTCTCTCAGATTCCTGCACCGTTCTTCCAACGTGTCAGACTCTTATTATGAAATCCAGCGTCAGCAGGACGTTTGAACTGTCAGTTGAGATGCTACCGAGCTGAGGCTATCACAGGAAATGTGAAATTCTAGAAATTGAGAACTTCCTGAAGCCTTTAAACTAAACGGTCCATCGATGATAATCTGAGGTTTTGCCTTCGGCACAAGAGATAAGACCCCCCCCCCCCCCCCCTCCCGTTTCCTGCAGGGGTATTAAGTGATGTAGCAATAAAACCTAGCTACATTAGCAATATTGAGTTAGTGATTTATTGTCCCCGTCAAATAAAAGCAGATAAAGCTCATCTACCATCTCACTGTAAACTGCTGCGTTTGCATCTGCTGGTGACTTCATATTCAAAATGGGACAGTTTCCAAAAAATGTATTGTGCATTGGGCCCATGGTGATTCAAATGAGTTGGCACACGTCTGATTTCAGTTACAAGGGTTTTCACTCTCCGGTAAATCATCGGCCATTTTTTATTCCTCTATGTCCCGGCTGAGCGAGCAAACTTAAAAAACCTCAAGAATAAAGGAACAAACTGGTAAAACTAAAAAAACTGATTGTCTCTAAATACCTGGATGAACTTTACAGCAAGTTATTTTTATCGCAAATGTCTGAAAATAGAAACAGCAGGCGATGGATCTCTATTTAGAAAAAGTATGACTCTTCCTTTCAGGGAGCTGCTGCTGTTTTGCCGGTGTGTGTGTGTGTGTGTGTGTGTGTGTGTGGGAGGGTGTTATTTGTCTGCTTTGTGTTTCCTGCTGTTTGCATTTCTGTGCATGTCTACGTCTGTACTTATGAAGAATTTGTTTCAGGTAAAGCTACACTTAACATGCTAACACTTAAAAGCAAATAATGATTTTGCTTTTACTCAAATAGAAAAGTAGTTTTTTTATTAAGTATTTGTATTTGTCCTCCACCTCTGTCCCCAGGTGCTAGACTCATATTCATATCAGCGCCTGCCGCCGTGAGAAATCACTCAAGGTGTCGCTGATGTGAGGAAATCAAGTCCAACACAACTTCCTGTTCACTGAGGTGAAACGAGCTGATGATGCATCTGCTCCACTGGAGGTGATTCAGCTGGATGAAGTGAGTTATCTGACAAAACGTATCAAACATGGCTGCCTGCAGGTTTCTGAAGAGTTGTTGACCGGAGCAACAGTGAACTTTACTAACTCCAGTGAAACTCTCCAGATAGTCGTCGCTGCTCAGGCTACAGCAGCAACTGGGCTTCTCTCTGCATCCAGCCCATGATGATGGATTCCAGTGAGGCAGGCAGAAGTGTGAGGGAGAGATGCTGTCAGCGCAGATCAGGCAGCCAGCACTGTGTCAGCTAACATGCTCATTGTTGCTTTCCAGCTCGCGCACAAAGCCCGGATTTAGATATGGGGGAGGACTGGACGCCTGGAACCGGGGCTGGGTCAGATAGGGGAGGGATGGAGGGTGAGGGAGGGATGGAGGGTGAGGGAGGGATGGAGGGTGAGGGAGGGGAGGTTATCTGTGGGCACATCGCTGGGGATCAGAATGATTTTTCCCTCATCGTGATCATTAAGCCACAAGTGAGGCCTCGTCTCAGAGACACGTCGTGGACGGACTGTGCACGATCCTTGTAAATGATGTTTCTGGGAGGGAGGGACGTCAGGATAGAAAGAAGGGCAGGATAAAGAGAGTGGGGGAGGGGGGAGGGTGTGATTCAGGAGGATGAGCAGCTCGGTTCAAGTCGGCCACAAGTTTCCACCAGACCTCGGCCATCAGAGTGTAAATGGGCCAGGAAACTGGAGCAGGCTGTGTGTGTTTGTGTGTATGTGTGTTTGTGTTTTTGTGTGTGCGTGTGTGTGTGTGTGTTACGGTCTGCAAGGGGAGGATGGTTTCTGGACTTATTAACTCTAATTTCTGCTCCATATGAACAACATGCAGTTATTAACCACTGTTAACAAAATATGATGCTTTGAAGAAATACTTTATGTTTTATAAAAATCAAGAAGTCAAAGAGCACGTTGATGGAGAAAACTAAGAAGAGGAAAAGGGAAAGTGACCGATTAAGAAACCAAACAAGAGTGATTAATGGAATATGTTTCACCCGTCGGTGAGAGAAAGAGTCCAGAGGATACAGAACAGAAGCTGGACAGATGCAGGACAGAAGCTGGACAGATGCAGGACAGATGCAGGACAGAAGCTGGATAGATGCAGGACAGATAAAGGACAGATGCAGGACAGATTCAGGTAAGATGCAGGACAGAAGCTGGACAGAAGCAGGACAGATGCAGGACAGATTCAGGACAGAAGCTGGACAGAAGCTGGACAGATGCAGGACAGATTCAGGACAGATAAAGGACAGGTGCAGGACAGATAAAGGACAGGTGCAGGACAGATAAAGGACAGATACTCGCTTGACGTTGGTTGTAAAGTTGTCGACTCAGAAGCTCATCATCAGAAGCCAAGTGAAGCCACATGGATCCAGTTTTCTCTGAACAATTCAATATTTGCATCATGCACATTTCACTCGGAGGTCGATAACTGTGCCGGCTGCTCGCCTGCTGGGTTCAGATAAACTAAACTCTGACATTCTTCTCTCATTCTCTTAATAATGTTCCCGTCAGATTTATCAGTCAACATGTTTCTTTGGCTTCTGAGGCTGCAGGTTTCTTCTCTGTCAGCTGGTCAACAGATGCACATGTGAACAGCTGAGTTCAACTTGTATTTAGAGCGAATGTGACATTGTGTTGCTTCAAACCAGTTTCTGAGGTTTCTTCTTCAATGCTAATCCCATCAGGATGAGAATTTGACTCTAGTTCCCAGTGGCTCTCAACGTGTTCACACACAGAACCAGTAACAACTCCCAGGGAATTTCACATTTCCATCTTCAAAGTCATGAGTTTTACCTCTGGTGGTACAACAGAGCAGTTCACCCTGAAGGTTCAACACCTGGAGACACTGAAGACATGAAATCTTTCAGGCTCCGGACCGACACACACAGACGGGGATGATGTTGTTGTACAAGTTATTTGTTTGTGTTTGTCTCCACACACCGAGCAGCGCACACATTCTTCTGATGTAAACTAAACACAAACTCACAACACCTCTCGGTGACACAATGCTCACTTCCTGTCTTTGCCTCGACCTGCAGCCGAGCCACCTGACCTCCGGGTAATAATAGAGCTGAATGTCAGGAGTTGAGTTCTCTGAATGTTTGTCATTTTGGAACAGCCGAGGTTTACTGGACAAAATAAACTCTGACAAACTCCGTCCTGTTTGTTGAATTCGCCTCAAGTGTCAATTATGGTGTCCAGAATAAAATCTTTGAGCTGAGAGACTGTGGTTTAAAGTTATGATTGGCATTTAAAACTAAATGTCATGAACTACTGAATGAATGTGCTGCTGGTCTCTACTTGCCTGAAATGTGATGTCTTTTAAGGCTACATAATTATCTGACTAAAAGTTGATTAGAACGTTTTCTGGGTTTATAAATCTGGAACTTTTACTCGCTTATATACAACTGAGCAACCAGATGTTTTCCTTTGTGAGAAACTGAAACGATGAATATCTGAATCTCATTCATCAGATGGACAGGATCAAGTGATGCTCACGTAGCTGTGGGCAAATGTGGAGCTGGTCTTTCTGTGTTCTGATGTCACTTGTGCTCAACTCACACTATTTGTACTATCTTCGGTACAAACGTTATTTCTACTTGCTCGTGCAATTTTTCTGTGCCACTGCACTATACCTCATTTCTATCCAAAACACAATGGGGAAAGGGTTATATCATTAACATACTTTGCATGTTCTATTGTGTTTATAAAATATGTTTTATTCTCTCTGACCTGCTGCTGTAACAACTGAACTCTCCCGGGTGTGGATCAATAAAATGTTATCTCTTAAATCTGTTCACATGTGTTTTGCTTCTTTAATATTTATGTATTATCCTAATGGAGCTCACTTGTCGACATCGGCTGCTGATTCCTTTTGAATTGATGACGTTGTGCGTTGCCGAACTGCATTGTGGTTCCGTTGTGTTGTTTGTGCTCGTTTGGCAGAAGCCGATCACCAAGTAATACTTGTTTGTCAGGATGAGGCTGGAGACAAGAACCCTAACCCAGCTGGTTGTAGAGGTTATCAGGGTTTGATGGACAAGCTAGCGTGGCCCTGTTATCAAGAGGGTCAGGTTGTGCGACTGGTCAGGTTGAGGATCAACAACTTATATTCAAAACACCTCAAACCACGAGTTGATCAAAGCCTCCTCCTGCCTCCTCCTGTCACTGCAGGTGAGAGTGCTGCTCCACATCCAAACAGATGAGGTCCAGTAAAAGTTACACATATTCTAATCTAGGTAAAAATACAACTCCCCCCCCCACACCACCACCACCACCAATGTACAACATGAAGCAAAAGGAGAAAACGCCTCAGGCTGAAATAGTCAAATGAAAAGGTGCCAGGATCAAAGTGGATGTGATCAACAACTGAAAGATTCATTTGTTTAATTCATGAATCATAAATCATCTCCCGAACCTCAAACAAGGATTTACTCAAATCTGATGCTGACAACTCTCCGATTTACAAATAGAAGAATAAAGGGAACGTTTTATCATAAATATCTTTTTAAAAATAATTTCATACAAAACTGCTGCTTGAATGGAGGCTGAGCGGCTCCACATACAGAGTGAGACAAGTTGTTCATCCTGACCTGCATTGGAGGAAGGTGTCCAGGAAACTCTGAATATTCCACGCAGACACTCACACATGGTCAGCAGGAGGAGGCCGGCGGAGGAGACACACTGGTGCAGGAGGCCACACACGGGCCGCGGGACTGGGAGAGCTGGGCTGCAGAGCTGGGGGGAGGCAGGTGGTCGTGGTGGTCCTGGGCTCGGTTTGACCGTTTGGGCCCAAAGGGAGAACGAGCTGCGCTGCTACTGTGATCACACATACAAAGAGAGCAGGAGAGAGGGAGGGCGGGGGGGTCCCAGGGCAGGGAGAGAGGGGGACGGACGGAGGGATGGATGGACGAATGGATGGAGTGACAGAAAGACAGAAGAAGAGAGGGACTATCTCATCAGTGTGTGTGCATATCAACTAATGGACGAGTGAACTTTCTCTTTCTTCCCCAAACCAGCACAGTGTGTGTGTGAGAGGCGACCCAGCGAGACAGGACAGAATGGGGGGGGGCGGGGGGTGTATTAGCATTGGTGGACAGTCAGCAGTTTGCAGCGACTCTCTGTAAAGCCCTGCTCCTTTGTTTGTGGTGCTGGAGGCTTTAGCTGTGACCCAACGGGGCCTTGTTACTGGGCTTAGAGGGGCTGGACACTGGATACCAGTCAGACACCACCACACCTCACATAGGCCAACACATCCTCTGCTTGTGGCACTTTATCACAGAATGACCGAACTTTCATTTAGTCATTTGGTTTTGTAACAAATGGAAAGACTAAAGCAAGAATCCATCCCAGCTCCACATCATGTCTGTGACTCCAGGAGTTCCCTTATCAATCTGTACTTTTTTAAGGCTCAGTCATTTCCTCAAAGTCCTGTAGTGTTTATTCAAGATAACTCAAACAGGAGGAAATACTAAGATATATCTGGGACTCTTTTAAAGTAGTAAAAGTAATTAACCCGAAGCAACCTGCTGTGTAAAAGTTAAACCGACTTCATCAGTTTGGCTGCTGCCTGGTAAAGATAAATAAAAGATGATGCCGGTCACTGATCTTCATCTGGAACCTGAAGTGAAGAATGAACAAAGACATTAAAGGGTTTGGGAAAAGATCAGGAAGTGACATCACAGCTCATTATCATAAGAGACAGGAAACTCAAATTAGAGGAGAGTAAACTCGGAAAAACACAGATCCAGCACAAATATATACAGATATATACATTTACATTTTACACACACACAAATACACACACACACAGACACATTCGTTATTTATTAGGACCAGGAGCTGTCATCAAGTGATATCTTCTCCCTCCTCAGAGACCTGGAGACAACCTCGGCAGCCATCAGCAAACTGCACTGCGTGTTTTCATTATGAAGCATCATGTGACGCAGAACACGTGACTCACTCATGTGTTTGTATCAGTTCTATGACACAAAGGGATAAACTCCACCAGAGACTCACACTTTGGTCCATGTGTGTTGCTGCTGGTGAATCAGTGACAACCTGCAATCAGTGTGTTTACATGACAAATTACACGACAAATTAAGTTGTTTATTCAAATTGTTTACGTTTTTCTACTTTTTAATATTCAAATGGCACAAACCTCTATTGAAATGATCCATGTAGAGACATCCGGCTGGATTCTGTTTTCTGTACAAATAAAGTTTGAATGTATTAAGAAGATTAGATTTAGTTTTGTGGGGAAGTATTTTGTAAATTACCTTATTTATCTCAGTTTTATCCTTGAGAATTAATCTAATTAATTGTGATAATATACAGTGAACATATTGAATTATGCTCCTTAATTAAGAGCTGGAGCTATGAGACACACCCTCCATGTAACGTGAGTGTTTAACATTGGTGGAGAGATGTCCTGAAAGACGTGATGTGTCCCGTGATGCTCTGAACTTCAGCCTCAGCCTCAAACTAAGTTACCGGAGGTGTTTCTGCTGGTCGACACGTTGTGCCTGTTCTCTGTGGTGCTGCACAAAACTCCCTCATTCCACTTAAAGACTTTAACTTGTTGAAATGTTCACATCCATTACTGGCAAATCACATTTAATCTAATCACAGGGGAGAGAACTGAGAAACCATGTTAATCGGTTGATCACATTCAGGAGCCTGAGTAGACGAGAGGAGGAACTGAGATCTGAGACACCAAGACCCAGGTTGTATGAAAGTAAAAAAGGTGCTTTAATGTTTGACATACATGTCTTTGAAACACAACTCAAGTATCATCACATTTAAGATAAAGAAAACAAGACAAAAGCAAACATGATGACATCAGGATGAACTTTTTCTCCACCAAACATCGTGAAGCGGCTGTGATGACATGTCTCCTCCTCCCGGCTGCTGAGGTGTTTGATCAACATCGACCATCCCTGAGAGAGAGAGAGAGAGGGGGGGGGGGGACCTCCAGTTATATACAGAATATATAGATATATATCAACGCTGTTACAAACAGACACGGTTCGGTCCCTGAGTATTAATTTACTGTTATTGACCTTTTGAAAGACATTTGTGACTGATGGTAATTTGATTTTCAGTTTGTTGTGTTTTCATATATGATTGAATTATATATGAATAATATATATTAAATAAATACAATAAATACACAGACTCTTTACACCTGTGTGTGGATTGTCCCTGAGCTCCTCACTCTCGTGTTCCAGTGTTTAACCAGTGTTCCAGTTTGAGTTTTAACTTGAGTTTGGACTTTTTGGGTTGTTTCCTGAAAGTTGTTTTGTGTTAAATTCCACACATGTGTTCATTGTAAAGCTTGACTCCTGCTTCCTGTGCAGAACCTTCTCACCTGTTCACACACAACACGTATTTTAACTCATAGCCCCGGACCACACACCCACTTTATAATAAGCCACTTGTGCTAATAAGCTGTTAATGTTACGGATTCATCATTTTATAATGAGTCATTAATTAAATACCTCAGCTTCAGGGGCTTGTATCACAACCTGACAATAAAATGCTGCTCTTCTGAATTTAATCAACACGAATCACACTCAGTGGAGCACAAGGCCCGACAGTTCCCCTGAACCCAAATCAAATCTGAAACTTAATAAGTAAGTCTCGTGTCGTCCAATCAGCTCTGACTGTGTAGTGGAACCCCCCCCACAAACCAGGCAGGTACGATGAGAACCGGCCGAGTCGAGGGTCGAGTCTCCACCAGTTACTGTTTGCACCCTCGTCAGCACGCGAGTCCACGGAGAGGACGCGGTGTTAATTAAAGTGGAGTTAGCTGAGGGACATGGGGTCCATCCCACTCCTCTCTTCAGACTGATGACACTCTGCAGCACGAGGCCGTTCCATCTGCTTTCTCTTTGTGCCTCCGTCATGTCTTTGTCATGTTTAGGGTTTTTAAATTTGATCAGAGTTCTAAGAGGCAGGTTGTGATGACGTGTTAGTGAAATCAGCACATATCCATTTTAGAGGAGATCTTCCTTTTAAAATTGCAGTGTCCCTATTTCCTTTATTTAGATTTCCCTTTCCATAATGGATCATATTTTCCTTGAAGCCACATTTTAACTCATATTTATCTTATCAGTTGGCTGGACACAGAAATAACTTCTTGAATCGGGCTGTGCTGCGTTCAATGACCCCTGAAGACACTGAATAGTTTAGATACTTGGGAGTGCAGGAGATACCTCAGTGTGTGTGTGTGTGTGTGTGTCATGGTATAGCCCATATATATTTATAACATATATCTATAGGGATAGCACTTAAAAGCTTAATATTGTTGATGGTTTTATTGGAATTTTCATGCAGAAAAATGCTGGAAACTGAGAAGTGTCCAGCCGCCCCCCCCCCCCCCCCTTCTTCCCCCCAGAGGAGAAGCAGCTGAGAGAGGTGAGAGCAGAGTTCTGTTAAACCTGCTGCAGTGCTGCACACAAGTGTTAGAAGTCTGCTACTGCAACAGCACATGGGCCAAGTAACCAGGCAGGGTTATTAAAACACGTCATAATGTGGCCAGAAATACAAACGTTAGTTACTTTACTGCAAAAGTAGAAGTAGCACTGATTGATTGATTAGTTAATTTGTGTCTTGATTGATTAATTGACAGAATAAAACCAAAGTGCTGAGATGCAGCAAAGCAATTTACAAAGAGAGACAAAACCTAAGAGGTCAAACCACGATGATTCTACTGGAGGTGAAAAGGTTCAAATGGCAAAGGAAGATTTTCTCAGGAGACAGTTTTCATGTGGTTCTGAGGGAACATGTGTTTGTACCTGGAGCTCGGAGGCTGGTGAGCGAGCGGAGCAGCCGAACACTGAGCAGCAGCAGCCGGGTTTAATCCGAGCTGAGCCGCTGAAAGTGCAGAGGCAGCAGCTTGAGAGAGGATCTCTGCAACAACACAGAGGAAACACGTCATTATAACAAAACACATATAAGAGAACAGAACAAACATTATTAGTACATGACACATAATACATAATAAAGTATTTTCTCCTCATAATAAAACCGCAGCATGCAGGACCACATGTGGAGGGTTGATAATAACCAATAAATAAACTTTAAAACTTTGATTATCAGTTTATATTTGAACTCACTTTATATAACATGTGTCTGTTATGTCCCTGAACTTCAGGTCTAATAATAGATGAAGGTCAGTGGTGAGTTTCAGCCTTATATGGAACAGCAGGACTCACTGGTGCGTTAATGCACAATAAATACACACGATTGGAGATTGGAGACAGGTTCAAAACTAATATTCAGACTATGGAAAATGAATATTTCTATATATTGTCCTGGATTAAATGTAAATATGTGTCTGTACCTTCATCCCGTTGAAGCAGCCGCTGGTTCGAGGCTCAGTCTGGAAACTTTGCTTCATTCACAGAAAGTTTTGACGCACCGACCATCAGGAAGAAATAAAAACTGTCCGTGTCGACACGGGGAATCGAACGTTCCGAGCTGGACTCGTTCAGAGAGAAGCTCCTCCAGAGGAGCAGCAGAGGTGAGACCAGGCTGCGCTCCGCCGCCATGTCTGCCTCCTCCTCCGCTGCTGCGCACATGGAGGCTCGAGGGGAAACATATAAGGAGGCTGGAGAACTGTGATTGACAGCACCAGGTTCCATAAGGATATTAATAGTAATAGCTGAGTTCTGCTGAGTGCAGACATAATGTTCAGTTTATCTCCTTTTCACTTCTTTAAAGTTCATTGAGTTGTAGATTTCATTCTTAGATGATAGAAGATGTCACATTCGCCATCAACACACTCAATAACTCACAATGACAAAATCAGATGTATTTAAAATACTATAACATGGAATATCTCTTTTATAAAAGTTCAGTCAGGAACAGTCTCGTGATCATTAAACCATTTATTGCAGCAGAAGGAAACAGGCTCGGAGCTGATGGCTCCACGTGTGTAAACGCTCCCAGGACAATGCAGAAAGCTCCCTGGACACAGATGAACATTTTACACTTTGGATCCTTGCAACGACTGTAAGCTGGAGGTTTGGATAGTGGAGGTTAAACCAGGGACAGTGGTGTGATGCAGCACTGGTGGAGCAGGGACCAGTTTGTCATATTGTAAATGGAAAGCCTCGGTTGTGAATCAGCTGCTGGGACACGTGACTGCTCCAGAGCTTTGTCGTACAAGGAAATGTACACCAAAGGGTTTCTCTCATGTATGAATCCTCATATGTTTCTTTAGACTGCACCTATGGCGAAATCCTTTATCACACTCAGAGCAATGAAACGGCTTCTCTCCTGTATGAATCCTCATATGTGTATTTAGATGGCTCCTTTGTTTAAATCCTTTATCACACTCAGAGCAACTAAACGGCTTCTCTCCTGTATGAATCCTCATATGTGTATTTAGTTTGCTCCTTTGTTTAAATCCTTTACCACAGTCAGAGCAACTAAATGGTTTCTCTCCTGTATGAATCCTCATATGTGTATTTAGATTGTCCCTTTGGTTAAATCTTTTACCACACTCAGAGCAACTAAACAATTTTTTTTCTGTCTTACATCCAATATCACTTAGAAGCTGTTTGTTATATCTTGCATTTAAACCAGTCTGAGGTTCCCTGGTCTCCATCTGATCCTCACCGTCTTCAGTCTCAGAAGAGTCCTCAGACTTGTCCTCAGTACCTGGTTGTAAAAGTCCATAGGGACCTGAGTTCTTTGCTGGTTCTGGTTCTCCACAGTCAGCTCTGTTCTCCTTCATCTCACTCGGATGAAGGTTTGACGATTGAAGTTTCTCTTCAGCTTCTTCACTCTTCACAGCGACAGGAGTCAATGTGAACTTGATATCAGCCTCCTCCAGTCCTTGAAGCTGCTGACCATCCTGATTGGTCCAGGGTTCATCCTGTTCCTCTTTAATGTGGGGGGGCTCTGGGTGCTCCCGGTCCACAAGGGGGCTCCACTGCTGCTGCTCAGGGGGAACCTCTTCCTTATTGACAATCTGTTGCTGGACTGCAAGACACACTGAAACACAAATACACACGTTTATAATATCAGAGTTTCCTGAAGTGTTTTGAAAAACTTGTGTTGTGTCCTTTAATGTCAACTGTTGTGATTTTTGAACGATCACATTCAGGAAGTAGAGATGTTGAGGTCGCCTGTGAGCAGTTCTTCTAGGGACTGACCTGCTCTTTGCAACTGGACTATGTCCTTCATCACGTCATCGAGCAGCCTCCTCTGGCGGCTGATCTCCCGCTGGGACCGCTCCTCTCTGTCTTCATACTCTGCAAAGGTTTCCTCAAGCCCCGCGAGGATCTCCTCCTCCGCCGCCGTGAGCCGCTCGGTGAGCATCGCTCTCACTGCCGGGACTTGATCCTTTCCTTCTCCTTTCTCCATTATATTAAATAAACTCAGAGTTAATGAGGAATCTTCTTCGTATCTTGATGTTAAAAAAGGTTTGTGGAAATGTCTCTATTCTGAGAGAGAGAGACGTCTCATTACATAAAGATTCCTATGTTCTATAGCCACTGACACTGTCACTAAAGGAGTTGTTTGATGACGGCTCAGCATCAAAGGATTCATGCTCCCTGTGCTAGATTTTTAGACACCATTTTATAAAGCACTTGAAACATCTAATTTACAATTAATAAACTCTAATGCAGTCGATTACCTGATTGGAAGTGTGCTATTCAAAGTTGAAATTGTTCTGTACAAATCCTGATAATAAAGTAGTACCAATAATGTTATGAAAGTGTGAAGTGCTGCTATTTATGTGCATAGGTCAAATATTTCTTAAAGTGCAATTAATGCGGAACCCCAATTGTGTAATATTTACAAGGCATCGGCTGCAGCTACTAGTAATGAAGTTCCCTTTGTTACTGTACTTTTCAAATAAAATAGTATTATTATTTAAAACAAGTTACATTCACATGAGCATTTAGAAATAAAGGCTGCCGATTAATACTTTTAATTTAGCAGTACGTACATATACAGTATATGTTTATATATAGTCGTATTCCGTTACTCTGTTCATACATTTTACTTGATTTATTAAAATGATTATTACAAAAACATTTATTTTAACATTTTGTGATTTTAAAATCCATTCACCATGATATATGTGCTTTAGCTTATACTTCTATACAAAATAAACACAATGATTCACTATCCAGTACAAACCGCTGCTAAGATCTTTCCTAAAAACACCTCATTTTATGACAACATTCATGCAATATTTACAGTATGCACATTGAGATCACTTGTTAGAAAAAGTTCTCTCATGAACATTAAACATTTTAATTGACTGTAAATCAGAAACAGTGATACATCCCACACAGACAAACAAGCTACAAATTGTACTATTTAATAATTATCATCCACGTGCACAAACACTCCTGCTCTGTCTCACCTTTCTTCAGCATCTCCAAGGTAGACGAGAGCCTGAGGGACCCTGTAGTCTGCAAACATGGTGAGCCAGTCCACATTGATGATTTCTCCTTCTCCTCTGACACCCCAGAAATCTGCCACCGGGATCTGGGCTCGCTTGTACAGTGGGGTTCTCTTGCAATCAGCACCATGGGGCTGTGGAGTTAGACAGCTCATTGGCTTTCCTTTGACTCGGAGAACCTATTAAAAGAAGCATTTATGTTTTTTATTAATCCCAGTGTTAGGTGCCGTGTGTTGTCTCTCTCTCCCCCTCATATCTCCTCCAGGTGGGAGCCTCAGAAGCAGCTCCACTGGCGCAGCTGAGGCCACTCTGTCATCAGGGTGGTGCAACTACAAACGAGTGTGCTGCACATATTCCCCTACCTTTGGAAATAGCAAATCAGCATCCAGTTAAAGCTTGTCTGTGTTCATTATTAATGCCACTAGAGTGGAGGAGGTAGTCAAGAATACATGCTGCATCCATATCTTTAACTGGAGCCATGGGAAACAAAACACTTGCATCCTGTGCATCATTTTAACTGTGAAAACAAACTGAACTATTTACTTATTTATAATCATGATTATTATTTACAAACCCATTAGACACAAAACAAATTAATATCAAAGACTAAATTAATAACAATATCCACCCTGAAGGTGAAAGACTTGTTTTCAGCAGGTTCCCAAATGTATTCCACAGACACAGACACTCTCTTTCACTTCCAGCTGAGAGGTTCTTGTGTTTATTGTTCAGCGCAAGTCGGCACACCAGCCCGGCTCCACCTTTTGCTCATTTCTGAACAATTTTCAGGCTTCATGTAAAATTAATATGCATTGCCTTTGCAGTGAATCCATTTGCAAGACAGAATGATAATGAAGAGAAAGTGCTTTAAAAAAAAAAGTAAAACGGCTGCTCAATGCTCCTAATGATGCCATCTTAATAAGCGCGTATGTAGTACAACAAAGCCATTTGGGAAACATTGTTTATTTGTTTGATGACATGCAGGCAATGGAACTGATTGGATTTCATGAAAAATACTTAAATTGGTAGGACTGCCAATTAATCCTTACAATTTCAATAGGGCCTCACGTCTGTCAGTGCCTGTCAGTGCTCGGGCCCTAATTAAAAAGGGTGAAACCAAAAGGTCAGTTTTGATCGGAACAGCAAAGAGAGGTAAAGCCTCTCTCGCCTTAGTAACACTGAAGTAGCCTGGAACAGTTTCTGAGCTGTTGAGTGGTTTGAGGGCGTATTTCTCTCATGGTGGAGTTTGGCACTAAAACTTGTGATAAAACAAGTGAACTGGAAGTTTTATTCTCTTTCTTTGGACCCAAGCACACAGAGAAAACGTGGCTCCTACGAGGGCTCGTCTGAGGTTTCAGCTCAGGGTTTTTTTTGTATTCGAGAATCTGAAGACATAGGTGTGCAACTCCAGCTCTGTTCACGTTAAACTGAGGAGCTGAACTGTGGTGCAGCTCCTCCTCCTCCTTCTGAACTATTGGCTGTGGAAACTAACTGACGACTTTGAGGTCTGAGTGCTGGGTGAGAGGCGTGCTGTAGTCGGAGTTCCAGTCCCTCTCAAACACGTCCTTCAGCTGGGATTGGAGGGTCGGCTCCGGGGACTGGGATGCGGTCTGATTGACAACCAGTGCCGAGCCAGCGGTGCTCATGAAGTAGTCACCTGACCAGTTCGACGTACCTGGAAACAGAACGACAGCGATTATATTAAAGAGCTTTTCTTCACTTTTTCTTTGAGAGGGCTGGGAGGATATATGGTTAATATACGTGAGTAAATCGGACCTAACTTGTGATTATTTAAATGATAAGATGTTTTCAATATGTCAAATCAGCCTATCAAGCCAAAATTCAGTTTACAATGACATCAAATATTCTTTTGCAATGAATCTACAGCCGTACCTATATACGCGACCTTGTCCGTCACCATGTACTTGTTGTGGTTGACTCTGGCGAAGGGGATCTCCTTCTGCTTGGGGCTGGCAGGAACCACGAACAGCCTCTGGACAGGAGGAGGAGAAGAAGAGTTTACGACAGGATTTACAGTGTTGGTTCTACTACAAGACACACATCACATTATTCCTTTTACAATTTTCTTTTTCCTCGTAAAGAAATAAAGCAGCTGCACTTACCACCTGGATGTCAAGATTGCTCTTGGGCTCGTAAACGGAGGCCAGGGACTTCAGGAAGGGGATCATGACGGGCTGGGTGCTCGCCCAGCAGCTGATCAACAGGCGAACTTTGACCCGCTTCTCGTAGGCCACTCTCCTCAGCTGGGTGTCAATGTCTGCCCAGTACCTGCAGGGGGCGCCATGTGAAGAGAACCAGGGCATGAGACCTTCTCAAATTCATGACTATATTATTGTACTATTTCTAAAATAAAATGCTCTAAATGAGACGAGTGCAGTTTCTATCTTACGTTTATTGATTCTGTATATATGCAGATTTTCCCCTTGTGCTGCTGTGCCAACTTTGAATTTCCTCTTTCTTCTCTTATACATGTTAGTACTGCGCTGTTAAAAACCAGCTGATTTAAGAGGAGGAAACAGACGCACTAACCCTAACCCTCAAACTCTTCTCTACCCTCTCCTGCTGGAGCTACATCTCACACGTCTCTGGGCATCTGTACCTTTTAGGGTGGGAGAACTCCATGGTGGGCAGGTAGTTCATCACAGCGATGTAGATGAAGCTGTGAGCATCGTCCATCACGCTGAGGACGGACTGGAGGTCTGGAGTCCGGCCGGCGGCACAGAATGACGGGGGGGAACTCTGAGAGAACGGTTAGAAAGTTACTGGTTCCTCTTTTGCTCAGAAAAGACTTTCAATAAAAGAAATGGTTTCACAAAGATTAAGTTAAAACACAAAGAAGAACATTTCCCTCATCCTTTATCCCTGCGTGTTTCTCACCGATAGATAAACGCTGGCCGGCGTGTTGGTCAGCTGCAGAGGCGTGTCCTTGTTGTAGAGGGTGGAGAAGCTGATTGGCCACGGCGATGGGATCGACTGACTCTCCCCCAGGAACCAATAGGCATCAAAGATCTTACTCAAGTCTTCAGCCAAACAGCTGCAGTTGTAGACGACCACGCCGAGCTCCTTCACCTGGACGCCAACACACCACAACATTCACTTACTCTCAATCACTGAGTTAAGTGTTCAACACGAGATACCAAAATATCTCAACTATAATAAAACTATGGTTGATTGTTAGATCTAAACATAGATATTTAAGGATCAAAATAAATCCGAATCTCTCAGAAACACATTTTCCTTATTGCACAGTTTTATAGGACGTTTGTGCTGAAATATCTGATGATGTGAGTCAAACTCAGGATGTGGTTTGTGTGTTGAACAGATTTTAATGACTGTGACAGTTTGACATGTGACCGCAAGCTCGAGCCAACGCAAGAACTTGAAGAAGCAGAAGAAACATTGTGTCTGGACTGAGCCCCATGGAAACCTCTCAATGCCAGTTCAGGATTTTTGAATTAACTGAAGAAACCTTTTTGGGAACCCGATTATTCTGCTGTGTGTGTGTGTGTGTGTGTGTGTGTACCTGTGTGAGGGACCTCCAGTCCATGTTGGCACTGCCGATGTAAATGTGTTTCTTGTCCACGACCCAGAACTTAGTGTGTAGGACGCCTGAAGTGAGCTCTCTCATGTTCACTGTCCTGATGTCAGCTCCTGAAAACACACACACACACACACACAAACACACACACACAGTCAGTTCAGAGACATTAATTTGTGTATGATTTACATAAAAAGAAGTTCAGATGTGAAGTGTGGACAGGAAACAGAATATATGAATTAAAGGTCCATTTTAATTGCAGATCAAAATATGTCAAACTGAGTAGAGATGACTGTAGAACCTGAGCGGTTGAGCAGCCGGAGGTCGTCCTGAGGTTGACTCGCCTGCGGCGTGTTGACGGCGATACGAACCGACACCTTCCCTGAAAGCTCAGCCAGTTTCTGCAGGACGGTTTCACCCTGTGCACACAGAAGGAACATAGTTCTCATAGTCTGTCATTTACTCTGCTGTAGTCAAAGCATTTGTCAAATGAAATCCTGTTTGATTCCAGCCCCGGCCGACCTGATAGGCTGACGGCTCCTGGGTGCCAGTGTCTTTGTTGGTGAGCGTCCAGTAGAAGGAGGCGATGTCGAGACTGCTGCGAGCCTCTGCTGCCAGACTGAGCCAGGCCTGGAAGATGGAGGGGTGAGTGGTGCTGGAGTTGAACTCCAGACCTTCAGGGATACTCTCCACCAGAACCATCCTGACACACGAGACCAGAGGACATGTCTCAGTGAAACTGACTAATACCTGAAATCCTGCTGATCACAAAAGAGCCTGGACGAAAAATCACCTGGTCCATATGTTGGTCTATATTAGCTTATTGCTTAAACACCACGTTATATGACACGAGATGGAATGAATTCACCGATAAGTGATAAGATATAAAAGAGAACTATTGTAATGTGAACAGAAAATGCTTTCATTGTTTAAAAAAACTCATGAAACAGCTGGAGTAAATGTGGAGGCTCCGTGTGTGAGCAGATGTTTTCTCACTTGCAGGGGTCGGAGCAGGACTCGGCCGTGGGCAGACGGAGGCTGCTGCTCGGGGCCGGGGGGGCCGAGGTCAACCTGGGCGTGAGGAGGTCATAGATGGCCATGGCAGCCAGCAGCACCGTGGCTAATGTGGCCAGTGCCAGCACCCACCGGGAGTACTGGAGAGAGTGAACAACACTTCAAATGTCTGTGTAATGCATTTTATGACACATCTTAATCTGTGTGAGCGTGTGTGTGTGTTTGTGTGTGTGTGTGTGAGTGTGTGTGTGTGTGTGTAACATACCATCAGTGTTTTTCTGCTCTCTTGCCTCTTCTCCTCCACGTTCACCAGCTACAGGAATCAAAGGAATATTCAACACAATGACTGGACAGTATTTTGAGAATCAAAATAAATAATAGGACGTGAGCACTGGCTCTGAACCACGCCCACTAATCACGCATTACAGTCCACGCCACCATGTGCAGCGTGTCAGTGTCACTGCTCACAGACGGATCTGATCTGTGATCTGCTCAGGTCCAAAACAGAAACTCCTGTTTCTCTTCAGATCGTATAAACGTCCCATCTATGCAACATCGAAGACATCAGAGGAATCCATGACCCCCCCCCCCCCATACTGTGACGTCACACAGATGAGAAAACTTCGTGTTTTGATGGCGTGTAATCAAACGCCAACTAGTTTGAATCTCCATGTTGTAGAGATGACTTCATATAAAGTTGATATAACGTCAAAAATTTGAGGTTTCTGTTGCATTTTTCCATAAAGCTCCGTTTAACGTCTTTTCTGTACATATATATGAAGCCCTAATTATTATTGTAACCCAAATGAATTGGCTTACAGTAGCGGACAGTGGGAGGCCCTATAGAGATTATAAGGATTATAACTTTTTACTATTGTGATTGTTTTATTTCATCTCCAGCATCTCCAGCTGGTTCCTGGGCAGTAAACTGTGTGTCCAGCTCAACTAGAGAAGCGAGCACATGAGGACCATCAGCTCAACCACACCAGCTGCAGGACACTCTCACGTCATCAGGTGAGTTTCTGGTGAAAGCTGAATTGTTCCCTGTGAGCTGCTCCATCTCTAATCCTTCTTTGAACTTCCTCTTCCTCAAGGCTGATGATAACTTTTACAGAAGTGACAGAATGACTAAGCAGCAGTTATGTCTCTTCTTCTGTTCTCATGGTTGGATAGTTTTAGTAATAATTAGGCATCAACATTTTAAAAGAAGCAGTTTCTAGGTAAATCTCTGTGTCCGTGTAAATTCACACAACAGCTCCAATATTCATTTTTTCCAATATACAAGTCCAACAGCATCAATAGATCACTCTGTTCTTTATCTTTGGATTTATGATGTTTTGTTTTTTATTCAAATATGATAAGATAGAATAAACCTTTACTGATCCCACACCGGTTACACTAGCAGACAAGTCAGGATGAGGTAGACAAGAGAATGAAATATGAAAGAATTCAACTGAATGATAATAATTATAGTAATACTTTTAATCATATTGTTTAATTTCATCTCTACAGCCCTGACAGCTATTCGCTATGTACAGCATGAAAAGCCTGAAAAGCTGCTTTGCATGAAGCTGCTTCCGGGGACGTGTCTCCTAATAGGACAAGTGGACATCTTCCTGTTAGGAGCTTCACACTGTGGACAGTGTGCAGCTCAGCTCAGCAGCGCAGACCTCAGAACAGCTGCCAGCACCTCGAGTCAGGACCAGCACCCGGTCGTAAAACTTTATTACATTATTATATATTCTTCTTTCTTTTTCTTTTCAACGTTTTTGTTTGTTATGATCATGACTGAAAACAGATCCATCCTGATGAAAAGGAGGCAACTTTTTCATCTGATCTTAATCACAGGTTTGTATTTTCCATATTTTTTTCTGCTGGTATTCAAACGGCTGTGAGCACTTTTCTGCTGCTTGATGTGAATGTAAAATGTTTAAAATAAGTATAGACATTGTTGTTTTAAAGTGGGATAAAGGTTTATTTTTTAAAGAATGTACAGTAATGTCAGATACAGGTTAGAAATGATCAATGGATAAAATACTATTTTTGTGGTTGTTGTTGCTGGTATTCAAACTGCTGTGTTATTTAATTAATCTTTAATTTAAAAAGAATAAATTAAGTATAGTCACTGGTTGGATACCATTATAATTGTGTGGTGGCTGTTGCTGAGGTTCAAACTGTTGTGACTTCACCAGTGTCTCTAATTCTACAGGATTCAGCTCCTTTACTGTGGGATCCTCAGAATTTCACTTTATTGAAAAGAAAGAGACCTACGAGGAAGCAAAGCGTTTCTGCACAGACCAGTACGACGATTTAGCCACAGTTCACAACTTGACTGATATGAGGAATTTGGCCACTTTACTGCCAAACTCAAATGACGGAAAATTGATAGGACTTAATGATTCATGTGACCCATTGGGTCTACCTGACAATATTCAATGTAGAAATTGGAAAAGCTTTGTGTGTCATGGTAAGTGAATCTGTTGTTTTTTTTTCACATGAAAAAAAATCCTGTTTAAAAGCAGAACTGCATTGTACTGTATGTAATAAAAAAATGTCAATCCTTGGCACTTGCAGGTAACAGGAAATCTAGTGTTCCCTACCCATGGAAGACTTTCTGCAGGAACATAACCTCAGTGAATGAGGCCACGTCACAAATTGTGTGGATCGGCCTCATCGATCCCTGTGGGTTGTTGGACGGACGCAGCCCATCGTTATGTCAATGGAAACCATGCCAGCCTAACAACGTAAATGATCACGACTGTACTAAGGACATAGAAAAATATAACAGGAAAGAAAAGAAGTGCGAGGAAAAATTCAGCTTTATCTGTCAGGGGGGTAAGTTATTCTTCTTTATCCTTAGAATACTGTAGAAAAGTTTACTACACAACACACAACAGAGCTACATCTGTCCTCCTCTCAGTGTCTATTCATTTGTTACTGATCTTTACAGAAAGGAAATTAATTCCAACAACGACACAGAAGATGACGCCAACATATACAACGACTCTTCCCAACACCTCTCCTCAAGTGGTCACAACAACACTGACTTCCACAACTCCTACAAAACAACCAAACACAACTAAAGTTACCACAGAAGGTGAAACAACTGCCACTGACACGACAACTGCAGATACCACAGATGTCGTACACAGCTCCTCAAGCCCTGAGGTCAACAACACAACTCATGAGCCAGTGACCACCACTACCCAGAGCACAACACAGCTTTCAACTCTAACTTCCAGAGGACACAACCAGTCTGTTCCTGCAGGTTTGTTGACAGTCATGTGCCGTTCGATCATTTTGCATGCTTTGCCAAATTTGCATCCAATGAACTTCCTGCAACACAGATCAAAGGGTTGTTTCTCTTGGTGTTGTCTTCCTAAAGGAAATCTGATACTGATCCAGCTAAACCTGACATGGAATGATGCGATGACTTACTGCAGGGCGCACCACTACAACCTCGTCCAGGTTACCAGCAGAGAAATTCAAGAGGAGGCGGCTGAAAAGGCGAAGAACGCCACCTCCCCCCACGTCTGGCTCGGCCTACGCTACACCTGCAAGTTAAAGTTCTGGTTCTGGACCAGGCCGATGTCCACCTGCTACCAGAACTGGGCCCCGGGACAAGGCCCTGACGGGACATATGACTGTGGTTTTACAGGCGCCATTAACGCCACTGGGGGGCAGTGGGTCGGCTTGCATGAGACAGACAGACTGAACTTCCTCTGCTCTGTATGTGCTGGGTGAGTGAGGACGGCCTGTGACTCTGCAGGTGAAGTCAAACGTGCAGTTGGAATCATTCTGTGTGCTGGTTGTATTCATATTGTTTTTCATTGTTGATCTTACATTCCTGATTTAGCCTATTGAAACGCTTCGGCTGTCAGCTGTGACGGACGTCAGCAGTGGTATCATGGGTGTTTCAATGTTCACGTGTGACGTCATTATTTTACTTTGTTAAAACACAGCTACCTTCTCTACTGTTGAGCCTGAATTTCATTATATATGGGAAAACTTGTGTGGATGCGTGCACATTCACAGTCATGGGCAGCCAGAGTGATGCAAGAACCCTGATCTGCTCTATGCCTTTCAATCGGGGGGGGGGCAACCGACTCTTTTCACTCTTGTCGGACATTTGGAAATTTGACTTGTCATTTTTTACTTGCAAATTCAGTAGAAGCTAGTTTACTTTTTTGAAATAATATCTCCACATCAATGTTCGAGTGAGCTTTAGTGCATGTTGGTCTGTGTTGACTTCTTAAATGACCAACTTACAATAAAGTGATATCTAAATAACAAACTATTTCTGCTGTGTATTTCTGTCTGGAAAGAAGTGAAGGTAATATTTGTTATTAGGGCCCGAGCACCTACGGTGGGAGGCCCTGTTGTATTACGAAGGATTTGTATAGTTTTTCCCTTTAGGGATTTTTCTGGGCCTAGACATTCTAACATTCATACCAAAGTTAACAGAAAACTAAAAACCCTGAAAAGTTATTGTATTCTGGAGTAATTTGAAATGAATACGGCAAGATGGCTCAACAGCGCCATCTAAGGAAAAGCTTTCATTATGATTATTATTATTATAGCCATATTTATCATTATTTATATCTTGTATCACTCTCTCTATCTATCTATCTTCCTAAATTGTGTTTAGGAAGTTTTTGAAGTTTTTGAGAAAAGATTAATAACATTTTTATAAATTTTACATTCATATATGTATATTTGTCTTTGTTTCCAATATGTCAGAACCTTGAAAGTTGGAAGAGGTTTACATGGTAGTTATATATTCTAAGCGATTCTGCAGCTATATGATAAACTAGAGCTACGATATAAGAAATCCCTCTTTTTTGGCGAATCATCAAAATGTCACGCCACGCCACGGTCACACTGTGTAACGTGAACTTTAAATATTATTATTTTACTCTTATTCATGAACTAAAGTTATCTCTCAACATACAAATATCCCATGAACAACCATCTAAGTTTAACCTTTCACCCCCTTCACATTAGTTTCTTCTTCTTGATGCAGATTTGTTTCTAATGTAAATATTCAATTTATTAAGAAACACAAAATCTTCAGGGCTACAACTAATACCTGAAATCAATATATCTGTTAAGTAAATATTTGTCATTTTGACTTGTTAACTGCTTTAAGTAAATAATCAAACACAATCGAAGGTGGAAACTATTGAAAAGCTCGACTCGGTCACAGTAGAACATCTTACCTGATTGTAAGGGACGTCCATTTTCATGGTCATGTTCAAAGCGACTTCAGCATCAGTCTTTTCCGCTCAGAGCTTCCTTGTCCAGATTCAGGATCAGGTCACTGGGTCTTTGCTGCAGAAACATGAAGAAACGTGAACTCATGATGAAACAGGGCGTGTTTGAAACTGGTTTCACCGTCTCCATGGCCGAGGAAAAACAAAACAACAGACGTGCGTTGATACGGAAAATTGAAGGGTTCTCAGGAAAAACTCATGTTAACCAACATGTTTTAAGAAGTATATATATATATATATTTAAAATGAATTTGCCAGTTGAATAATTTGGGGAAAGGGGGGTTCAGTTGCAGAGCAACATGTTAATCTCACCCCCCCCCCCCCCCCCCATTGTCCCTGATTTTAAACACATAAAACCACCTCTGCCTAACCTTTCCTGGTTTTACAAAGAGAAGGTTCTAGATGTGGTCAACACAAGACACAGAGAATAACCTGCACAGTTCATCATCTCCGGCACAAAGACACACGAGGTTCCAGCTGCTGACGGAGCCCAGCTAAAAAAAATAACACTGTGCAGTAGCTACTGTAAAATGGAGCCTGGCCGACATGGATTCATGAAATGTCTTTTCTGCATTGTTTATTATATAAAGCAAAAGTTGTCATATCTCCAAACGTAGATACCATAGTTGACGTGTTTGAGAAACGCTCAGATCTGAAGTTTTTAAATCTGATGATAACTCGGTCAGACTGAGTAACAAGGTAAGAAATGAACCCTCATTAGCTGTTCACTGGATTCTGAGGTCTCGTGATGTGAGATTTGATTGAACCGGGAGAATGAGGAAGTTTGGAAAGTCTAACGCTGACAGCAGCGTTTCTAAGCTGCGCGTCACAGGAGTGGCCGTCACTTCCGAAAAAGCCCGTGACTCAATGCAGCTGCTGATGAACAAACAAACACTTTCCTGGACTGTGGAATAAAAACATTTTGAATTTGAGTCTCACAGAAGCATTTGGACATTTTCAAGTCGAGCTAATGGAGGAAACCAGTTCTCCAGCGTGTCTGATTTAACACAACTGAATTACACAAACATTTCCTGCTCAAAACTTTCCTCAGTGACCAAAACACACTAGTGTAGTTTGATCATTTGTATGTTCTATAAAACAAATCAATAGTTATTGCAATTTAATTTCAATCAATAGCAATGAAACAACAGTTCAATATTGATAGTTTGAGTTAAAAACTAGAAAACTTCACTCAGGAGCCAAACTCTATCAAACTTCAAAATAATAACGTGACATTTATTGTGATAATTATTGATATTTGTAGATTATGGTCACGTCGTCCAGCCCGATTCCAAGTTACACAACTGAAGACGACAAACTCAAAGTTACGGAAGTTAACAGTAAACAGTTAACATGAAAACAGAAGATATTTAACCTATTGTGTTATAATGAAAAACCAAATGTTTATTGTCTGATGATTGTTGTTTGTTTGTTATGATGTTAAACTGCAGCACTGGTGTGAACTGATAAGGATTGAACACGTCAACTCAATGAAAACAGCTGTCACACAAAATGAGTAACATCGTAAAGTCTCATTTTAACCTTCTTACTTCGTCCTGATCAAAGGATGCGATCCCTTTCATCTCTACTGAACTACATGATAGATATATATTTATAAAGTATTTAAAGTAAACAAAGAGCGACACACGTTCCAGACACATCGAACAACAGCTGGCTGAGGAACACGTGAGTCCAGAGGGTTTCTGGCTCCAGTTGTGAGGGTGATACACAAAATACACAATAACACAACAGAAGAAGAGCAACACACTCATTGTGTTAGCTCCACGGGTCGTTAGCAGATATCTGAAGGACACACAACACACTGAGGTAATTTACAATCCACTAAATAAAAGTTCTTCCGACTTTAAAGTTTAAAAGTGATTTGATTTATAGGAATAAACAGACTGGAAACAGACGAAGAGTCGCTGACGATGCAAAACAACAACAACAACAACAAACCTCGTGTCTCGTGTAGAAACCTGCGTCACTCGCCTGTTTTCATGAGTCCAGCTTCACGTGGACCTCCAGGAGACTCTGTCCACTCGAGTTCTTCACTCACCTTCTCCCACACGAAGCGTTCAGAGGAGGTTTCATTAAAACGTGGAGGAAAACAAAGGAGACTCTCAACAACGCTGTTAAAGTCCAGACTGGAGCAGAGCCGGTCATGTGACCCAGCTCGCGGCAGCTAATTGGAGGAGAGCTGGTCATGTGATGTAAGTCCGGCAGCTCATTGGAGGACAGCCCGTCACGTGACGGGTGAAGTTACACTGGAGCTAAAAATAAAAGCTCATACAAACAAACTTGGGAGAAAACAAATAATTAAGTTAAAACATGATTTTTTTTAAATTTTGCATCAAATATACGCAACAAAAAACACGAGAGGGATTAAATAATTAATTTCTGTCATTATTCTTTCACCACCTGTTCTCTATTATTTCTATGCAATAATTAATTTATCTATTAACTTTGTTTCTGATTTCTCATTCTTTGTATTCTTTGTATTCAATAATGGTATTTACCCAAGAACTTTAATAATTCTATATAATAAAAGTAAAATCATTTTTTTGACCCTTTGTATCAACAGCTGCATCGATACGGCTTCATGTCAAATGGTCTTAAGAATATGAAGGTTAAATAAACTAACTCTGCATTTGACAGACACTTATGTACTGATGTGATAAAGTTCTAATCATTATTTGTTTATTCAATTCTGGTATTTGCGCAAATAAGTAATATATTGTAAACTCTCATGTTTAGTTATATGAAAGAAACAATAAATCTTCAAGAAGGAATAACAGGAAAATTTTCTTTTCTTTCATTTGGATCTTATTTTTGTTTCGATTCATTTTCAGTCTTCTGTAATAATTGTATTGCGATCTAATTTTAAACTTGTGTCTTCCCACTACTCCTCTAATAAACTGTAATAAAAGATCTTAGGCTTGACCAGCGGAGGGCGTTGTTCACCCATCACACACTTAGTTAACATCTGACCTCACTTCCTGGATGAGCGCCACCTGAGGCTACGTCAGAACCATGAACAGGTAACCAGAGTAAACACGTGGTTTATATTTAAACCTGCTGCTCTTCGTGAATTTCATTATAAATGTGTATGAATGAGATCATCAGCTTCCGAGTAAGACAAACATTGTTTTTGGTGACACCTGCTGGCAGAGAAGCTTCATTTGCATCAACATCATCAACTTCTTCTCATCAAGTTGATATTCAGTTCAAAGTTAAATCCTTTAAACTGTGAACAGAATCAGTTCTAATGTGCTGAGGCCTGTGAGGCTGCTGGACCCTGTCTGACATCAAGTCCATCATCTTACACATAATTAAAAACTGTGTTAGATAGTGAGCCATAATCAATTTGATTCATTTAACATGTTTTATAAACATAATGTAAAATATTCTAGAAGTTAATCCAGACTTTAAGATGCTGATTCAGTACCTGGGTGTTAAAATTCTCCTTTTGATGCATTTTTATTTTTACATAAAACACGTGAAGCTCCATTTCTTAAAGATTTCTCTTGCTTTATGTGTATTTTGTGGAATTATGAGATTAGATAAGATAAGGCGAAATTGTGTTGCTAGTTTCTCATTTTTACTATTTATTTATGATGTTTTTAAGTTAGAATTTGAATTAATTAGGAATAAAAGTTGGCAGTTTTGTTTTGTGCATTGTCGGCGCTAATATCTCACTTTTACCATTTTGTTTTATTTTGTGCGTTCTGAATACTATTAGTTACAAAGAGAGATGTATTTTAGTTTTGTTATTTATTTGAACTCCTTTGCTCAATTCTTCTTTCACACACTGATCATACACTGACACACAGCCTCCAGGGTAACTTGGGGTTCAGTTACTTGCCCACGGACACTTCCGAAGGCAGGCTGGAGGAGCCAGGGATCGCACCAACAACCTCCTGTCGGTTCCTTCTCTTCCTCCTGAGCCACAGACACTAACTATCACACTGTATTCAGTTTAGTCAGAACGTTCCTGTTCAGCTCTCTACTGCATCTCCTTATAATCCAGAGCAGCGTCCCAGTAGATTACAGAGTAGCTCAGATTAATTAAACTAGCTTTACATAGATATTCTATACAGCGTCTATAATAATTGCCTTTTCTCTCCGTAGCTTCTATTGACCCTTTTCCAGTTTCCCTCAGGCTGAGAGGAAGCAGGAAGGACAAAGACCTGAAGGTGTTTGCACAGCTCCAGGTGAAGAGGTGACAAACATACAATCCTCAGAAAGAACATCAGGAACCTGTTCAACAAACAGGAACATGAGCAGCTCCACAGTTTCTGTTCCTGAGCAGCTGATCTGAATGAGTTCAGTCAGCTCGGAGGGAATCACCCATCACCAGGCGTGGAGCTGTGATACTCTGCTCCACCATGTTCAAATAGAGCCTCTGGTTCGAAAGTGGCCAAAATTCTTTAACTTTAATTCTGCTGAGTCCAAACCGACCAGATGCTTTATCAGACTTAGTTCACATAACAGAAATAACTGAACTCACTGTTTGTGAAATTCAAATGGTTAATATATATATTCAAATGTAGGATTATGAGAACAAAACTGATATTTATAAGAGTCTTGACATTCCAGTTTGATAACACTAATAACTACAAATGACTCCACAGGTGGTTGGTAATATTTCAACAGGGGGCGCCATAGTGCAAGCACAGACAGGGAGATCTGAGCGCTTCATAGATGAGGTGTTGTTGAATATTAAGATGTCAGAGGGGATGATAGAAGGAAAGAGAGAGAGAGAGAGAGAGAGAGAGAGGGGAGGCATTTTGTGATTCGCTCTTTATTATTACTTTTTTTTATTCAGCACTGTGCAGAGTGAGCGACTTTTAAAAATGACCCTTGATAGGAACTTTGACACGAACACACACTTCTGTCCTCTCTTCTCTGAAGGGTTCTTATTTTATTTTGCCGACACAGAACCACGTGTGCCACTCAACAGTGTCACTATGAGTGTATTTTATTAAGTATGTTTATTCCCACTTCGCGTGTCATGTGCGTCTGTGCAACCATGGAGACAGGTCAGGAATATCCCAGACGGTTTTATTTTTTTACGGCAGCCGAGGCAGAGTTATGACCGAGGTTATAAAAGACTGACTGGCTTCACTTCCGCAGGCCAGATCCCTCCTGTGCTCTGACGCTTCCCTCAGTTACCTGGAAACATGACTAATCCATCTCTCAGTTAGTAATTCATCTGAATCTGGTTTGAATGATAAACTGTTTTGTATGGAAATGAGAGTCTGACTCGTATGAATCAGATTTCTTTGGGACAGAGCGATGTTCTTTGTGTTTTAAAGCACCTTTTTGTTGTTGAAAACGAAAAAGCACCTTTTGTAATGTGAGCATGAGTGATGATGTAAAAATAGTCATTTACAAGCTGCAGCGTCACTTCTTCAATCTGGCGTGAGCAGGTCAGTGAGCCGACAGCGAGCAAAACCCACAAGGCCCCATTTTCCTTCACTTCCTGCATCGTAGGGCGATGGAGGATTAATGTTGTGTGAAGGATTGTGTGTTTTCCTCCTGGACGAGGTGTGTTTCTCTCCCTGTGATATAACGTGAGGACTGAGTCACCGAGCAGCCGCCTGGTTACACCTGAGACGCTTTTCACCTTAATGACTTTGCCCCCTTTTGCATTCTGGGTAACTAATTCTCAACCGACAGTCTTGCAGTTGTTTTCGGGTGCTGGCATTGTATTCATATTCTTGTGTGTGTTTGTGTTATTAAAATGTTTGTGCATCGACTGAAAACCCCTGAGAAATGAACACAGCCCCTTCCAGATAACTCCATCAAGTCAGATAGAGCAAATAAAACTAAATCAAATCAGCACGTCTTGTTTACACTCGTCTGAAATGTGTCAGTTTATGCAAATGTCAAGCTCTTGTCTTTTTTTTCTTTCTGGCGTTTATCAAGTAAAGAGCCTCTCTCAGGTTTTGATTCTGTTTATGACTGTCGGCCATAAAAGGCTGTGACATCACCGGCGCTCACGGCTGGTGATCCTATCGGCAGCGTTCACTTTTATCACAGCGTCGTCGTTGAGACTGAAAATCTGAATGGAATAAAATTCCATTAGCACCGTGTGTCCCAATTATTTTATTAAAAAAAATGCATTTGCAAATTAAAAAAATATCATCAGCCTGGTATTTTTCTCCCTCGATCTTCTATGTGATCCAAAATGTAAAGATGCATAATGACCAACCTTGAACCAAATGCAGATTTGAATATGAATGTAGTAGTCCATAATAAGTTCATCGTAAATGACTTAATTATTCATCCACCTTTTATTTATATATGTTTATTGATTCTTTTACAATATGAAAAACAAAGTGAAGATATCAATCGATGGTTTAGAACTTTTTGTCACTTATTTATTCCAACACCATGATTTTCAGTTAGTCTATATCTATCTGTAGATATAGACCCCCCCCCCCTTTCTGGCCCCTTTTGTAGACTTTGAAGTTTAATAATAAGTCAAAAGTAATTAATAATTACTTATGTGATAAGTTTAATACCTTTTCAGTTGATTTCATGAATAGATAATCAACAGCTTTTTTTTTTTTTATAACTTATATAAATAGATAAATAAACTAATCCAATCCAGTTTGTGATTAGTGAGAATTTGCTGTTGTTCTTTCTTTAATGTGAATTTTGATTAAACATCTTAATAGATATCATCAATACATCCATCAAACCCAAGACGTCAAGTATCAGTCGTTTTTTCTAATTTCCATCCTGGTTCAAACCGACACGCATCCTGATCCTGGTTCGTTAACACACGACTAATCACCTCAGTCCTGCTGCAGTTGGGACGTGTGGTTTAGAAACTGTGCTGTTAACTAAACAAGGGTTTAATTCTCATAAAGAGTCGGAGAGGTTCACGCCCACAGGTTCGATGCTCTGTGGTGACTCACGACTTCCTGCTCTGTTCATTAGTCACTCATATTGATCTGTTGTTCTTGTTCTGTTCTCCTCGGGCTCTCTCTCTCTCTCTCTCTCTCTCTCTCTCTCTCTCTCTCTCTCTCTTACACACACACACAGAGACACACACACGTACACACAGACACAGCTTCCCGGATCTTAGGGAAGCCCTTCACCTGTGCAGTTAAAGGATGTGGAGAAGGAAGTGGAAGGACTGGTCGAGCTGTTATTAACCAGTCACCACCCAGCAGAGCGCTGACAGGTTGAGTGACTCGTTAACGCGTCCACAGGCAGATTCGGCCTCCCGAGCTTTAACAGCTACTTTACGTGACTCGAACCGAAATACAAACCCATGAAACTATTTTAATAAAGGGGGAAAGAGGGAATTTTCTTGACAAACATGCAGGTAAAAGAGAGCCGACCTACATTAGTGGGACACACCCTGCTCTCCCAGCCCTCCCAGCCCAGTGTGCCACAACAAAACATTCCTACAAGTCCCAGTTGCTCAACTCCTGATGCATGATAACGTTTTTTATTATCAGGGTTACACATTCCTGCGCTCTAACCTCATACGTGTCTGCGGCCCTGTTGTTAAATGTCACTCCCTCTATAGACACCTCAGGCTCAAGCTTTTAATAAGCGCCGAGTTAAACTTTGATGAATTTCTCTTATTGCTGATCGTCCTCTGTGCAGAGACTCGGTCGAGACTCTGCTGCTGACCCGAGTAACACAAAACAAAGAACAATTGATTTTGACTGCTGGCCCAGTTCATCCTGTTCATCCTCCACCCACGTCTGACCGAGCTGGACTCGATGACCAGGGGCGGGGGAGTACGGAGGGGACGGGGGTGGGGGGGGGGGTATGTGGGTTACAATGGTGGGATGGCAGCGGGGAGACGAGGAGAGCAAAGAGAACAGGCTGTTCAGCCACAGGTGAAGGCTGACAGATAACCCACACACTGGTCTGGGGGTCAAAGACTGCACTGGGCGGCTGTTACACTCCTAAAATGTGGATGAAGATGTGTTGTGGTTGGTTCGGGACAGTTTGTGTTACTTTAGGTTTCTAAATGTCTCCAGAGCAGCGTGGACAGTTCGCTGTCAGCAGGACGCTCGGCTGTTGTAGCTGCAGGCGCCACAGTCTGGTCGAAGCTGGTTTAGTTAAGAGGAGGTTAAATAGAACCTAGAAGAGCAGATCTTTTTATAGTTATTTAAAATGTGAATTTTTGTCTTATTTTCATTCTTTTCTAAGTTACTATAGGTAATAACTGTGTATAAGGTCAGAGGTCAAATTGTCCCGCTTTTAATTATTTATTTGATATTAAAAAGACCGGCTGAAACGTCCTGATTGACAGCTGAGACTAACTAGTGATTGAGGTGTGACCTCAGCTCACTCCCTCCCTCGCCACCGACTCCAGATGATGTCATCGCAGGATAAGGTTGCTTTCTGGACAGTTTGAGGAAGTAGAGACGTGTCGTCCATCTTTATTTACAGTCTATGTGTGTGAGGCTGAAACGTTTCCAGGTTTAAATAAAGTGCTCGTGAGCTGCCTCCATGTTTCCTATTCCATCTGATAACATAACATCAGCTGAAGCCGTAACGTTAACCATTTGTTAGATTCTATAGTTTACAAGTCTTTCAATGTGTGGCGGTTCAACATGATTCTGCACAGCCAGAGGAAAATGGCCACCGTGTGTGTGTGTGTGGGGGGGGGGGGGCTGCAGCGGTTGGGAGTTGGAGGAGGAGCAGTTCTGGTTCAGGTGGATAGAGGGAGATACTGAGATAAGAGACAAAGAAGGTCTGAGGCCGTGTGGACACACAAAGTGGATTCACCACAAGATGCTTTTCTTCCATTCACATAAATCTGGGATTTTTAATAATCGAGCGCTTTGGAAAACAAAGCTTTTTAAAGTGTCTGCGTCTGAGTGTGGTCGTTTTCTAAAACTCAGCTGAATGTGAAGTGGACATGACCTCACTCGACGTATTGTATAGACTGCATCGGCCCATCGGAAGATTAATTAGTAACTCGCTTGCTGCTCAGCTTTGCATATTTCTTTGCTCCAGTTATTCACAGAACACCTCTAAACAAAACTGGAGTCAAATCAACGGGAAATTTGCAATGTGCTGAATAATGTGACTTAATAATGTGATAACTTCCTCAGGCGTGTTCGTCTTTATGAAGTTATGATTCATGTTAGTCACCACATTTTGTCAATAAAACAAAAAACACACAAAATAAAAGAAGTCACAAAGTGTGTGTGAAGCTGGGATGTGAAAACACTATATCATTAAAACCACATACACTATTCCAAAGTGTCATTTTGACATATCCACTGTAGTTTGCACATGGGCCATGTTTTAAGTGGACTTTGGGGTTTGTGTGTGTGTGTGTGTGTCTGTGTGTGTGTGTGTAGTGGGCTATGTGGGTAGCACAGGTCAGCTGGAGCAGGTAACTGATTACCCAGTCCGGTCGAACCAGGTCTGTGTGTGGGAAGAGGAGGGAGCCGCTGCATCCTGAGGTATATCTTTATACCCTCATTAGTTTAACCCCTCAAAGCGCTCGACCCTAAACTTTACACCCTGCCCGTGAAGGCGGAGGATTTCCTCGGCTTTGTTGCGTTTAAAGTCGTCTTTTGTTTCGTTAAGACGCAAGAAAAACAGAGTGCGCAGCCGAGCTCTTTAGGAAGGTGAAGATTCTGTGGTTTGGACAAACAAGATTTGGCCTCAGAGGGTTTCAGATATCAACCTGCAGAGATGGTTTCAACTGGGGAGAGGACTGTCACTCAAATCGATTTAAGTTATCAAAACAAGTTTCCCCGTGTCAGAGTCTGGTGAAGAGTAAGAAGAGGAAATGAAATAGAATAAACAAACCAAAGATGCTCTTACAGTTTAACATCAGCAGATTCTTTGTAATGATGGTCCCAGGACAGCGTCTCACCCCCCCCCCCCCCCCCGTCTCGCTGTCTAGAACGAGCAAGTGAAGCTAAAGTGCCGAGGTCAAAGGTGACGCTGGTTGTGGTGGCGACCTCTTTAAGGTCAGAACCTGGGGTCTTATCTCTGAACGTCCCTCCCTGACGGTGCAGAGATCAACGTGGTTCACCTTCACATTCCTGCTCGCCCCACCGCGGCAGGGAGGAACCCAGGGAGGAACCCAGGGGGAAACCGATGGCGGAACCGAGGGAGGAACCGAGGGAGGAACCGAGGGGGGAACCGAGGGAGGAACCGAGGGGGGAACCGAGGGGGGAACCCAGGGAGGAACCCAGGGAGGAACCCAGGGGGGAACCGAGGGGGGAACCGAGGGAGGAACCGAGGATGAAGTGGTCGACGTCTCAGGGGGTGAAACGTTCCGCTCGGGGGTGTCACAGGGATTCAGCTGCAGGACGCAGAGCAGCTCTCTGATTGGTCCGTGTGTCACGTTAATAACTGTAAATCAGCCGCAGATGGAACCTCCCACTTTGAGATCAATAATCTAGGACTCTGCTGCTGCTAATGTTAGCATTAATTCTGAAAACACAAATACTAATACTACAATATTACTTCTTCTGTTACTTTTTGAAATAATATTCCTACGTCTGGGATTTCTACCATCACTACTAATGAAGCTACCATTAACGTTACAACAACTTTTACTACTTTTAACTATAACTATTAACTTTAACTTTATTACAACTATTTCATTACCAGTGAAGTAAAGAATCAAATTGTTAAACTTCAAAAGATTTAGGAGCATGATGAGTTTAAAAATGTATGTGTTCAATATGAAAAATGTATGTTTTCATTTATTTATTTACGAATAATTTATGATTTATGTTCTTTTGCGTTGAAGAAATTCATTATATTTATTAAAAGAAATATTTCATTTATGTCTAACATCTAAAAACTTCTTCTTAATCGAATATAGTCCAAAAATAAAAGTACAAGTACCTCAGGGCTAAATACTCATGTTAGTAAAATGCTGTGTCTCTGCAGCTATAATAATAATAATAATGCTGCTGTTGTCACTACAACTATATTATAATTACTAATTATCTTTTGTCTCTGCTGTAACTAATACCACAAGTTCTGTGTTTACTCTCATCACTACCAACACAGGCCTATTCCTGTTGTATCACTGTGAAGCCTGTGTCAATTAAAAATACTGTAGTCTTCTATAAACACTGTAATATAATAAAGCAGGCGAATGCGAGTGAGAATTGAATGTGTGTCTGTTGTGTATTTAACTAAACGCTAAACAGTTCAAGACTTTAATGTTGTCCCTCTCTGATTAATTGGGTCAAAAGTCAGAGCTGTGCTTTCCCTCGTTCGATATTCTCTGGTCTGAACGGATCCTCATTGGTCGATGATAAGTGATGAGACCAACTGACATCACGTGAAAGGTTCCATCGCTGTGGCTGCATCTTGTCAAAGAGAGAAAAGTGCATCTGCAAACTGTTCATATCACAGCACTTCATCTGCATCCAGGGAGCTGGCGTCTGCGTCTGCGTCTGCGTCTGCGTCTGCGTCCACACTGTGTTCTACGCTCGTTCTTTTAGAATAAGTTTGGTCATGTGATCAGGTTGAAATGATTTTAAAAGACTTCAAATCAATGGAGATTTATTTTCTCCTGTTGCCCATCGAGAGCTTGTTGGCGAGTTCTATAACACAACTTCCTCCAGCCTCCAACAGGGGGCCTCGGTTTCCCCCCTGGTAAGCTCGTTGCCTTCCTCCACTTCTACACAACTACATCTACACAACCACTATAAATAAGATCACTGATAGGTTCACAGGCAGACGACAAAGCTCCGGTCCCTCTCAGTCTGTCTCTACCTGCACCCCATAAAACTCACCCTACCTTCCCCTCTTATCAGTGTGCGTCCCTGCCACCCCCCCCCCCCCCCCCCGCCCACCCCACCTGCAGCGCCAAACCACATCAGCGCAGTTACTCATTAACCAGGACTTCCTTTTATCCAGCCCAGACAACCCAGAGGTCACTGCCCGGCCCACTCTGCTCAGTATCAGATGTACTGCAGATATTACGCCCACTGCCCGACCCGGAGATACGAGCACAAAACAAAAATACGGACCGAGGATGTGGAAAGAACCAAAGATCCTTTTTAGAGATATGTGGAAGGTGCACCTGCTGAGCTACACTGACTTTGAATTCTCATTGTCGTTACTTCACAAAAAGACAGAGAGCTCTGACTAAAAGTTTAGGAGTGAGTGCACTCGGGCAAATAAAGATGGACGACATAACAGTCCCTGGAAAGTGTCTTGATCGATTCCTAGTTTTTATTATTTATGGATGATATGAAGTCAAACCGTGGCTCCATCCCCTGATCGCCACTGCACAGACTCTGTATTTACAGTCATATCAAGGAGAACCGAAATTCCCAGATGTGCAGTAAAGTGATGAGTGAACTAAATAAACAGGACCCTCGTGGGCGACACTGCTAACGAATCATTCCAATTAACTTTCACGCATTTGTTCTGAGTCTAATATTTAATCCAACCTTTTATTTTTTTTTTTTATTTAACCAAAAATCTGGCAAACACAGGGAAAGTGAAGCTGGAAAGATAAAAACCTGCTTCTGCCCCCTGATCTGGATCTGCACCAAACTCCACCGGTTCCTCCTCGTCACGTCCCTGCACAGGAGTACATGGAAACGGCTTCAGTAGTATTTTGCGTAATCCTGCTGAAAAACAAACAAACAGATGAAACCATAACCTTGTTGGAGGTAATAATTGAACTGGTTCTGATGCTGTTGTGACTAGAACACAACCAGTTGGCTGCTGATGCATTATGTCACGTTAAGGCTGCACATGCACTTGTGGGTCGTTAGTTGTGCAGTGGTGTGCAGCACGCTGTGAACAGATGCCACTGTGGATAAATACCCCCCCCCCCCCCCCCCCACGCAGTGCTGTCACAGCCACTGTCGCCTGTTTGAAGTTAATGAGAGTTTGACTCTGCTCCTGCTCCTGCTTGTTTAGTTCGTACATTTTGAGAATATACGACACTTCATATAATTTGCTCCTCCAGTGGGCCGTCTGCTCAATTTCATGTTTTACAATAGAGGCAGAATCGGAGCCGTTAATGTCCTGAATAGATCTCTGGCCTCCCTTGATAAGATTTAGTTTGTGCCGGGTGCATGAACGATAAAGAGTGATGTTAAAATAAAGAGCCTGGGCGAGGGCAGGAGGCAGGGCTGACCAATCATTAATGCAGCAGGTATGCCCCGCGTTGTTATCAGCTGGCAGCGAGCCAGGCCCCGAGCAGAGAACAACACAAAAAAAAGGGCTTATCGTCCGAGGTCGGGCCGGCTCCTGCCTGGCCAGGCCTTGAGACCTGAGAGTGAACCGGGGAAACTCTGACACGGGCCTCAACCTCTGAGGGGGAGCTGTGAAACAGACGAGGCCTCATTTATCCACTTATCCACCGAGACATTTGAAAACACACATGTGAGATTAGCGTGAGGCACGTGTACAGTTTACAGGTATACACACGGTTAAAGGACTAACAGGTTTATATTTTTCAGTCCTGGAGAATATGAGGAAATGTTTCTTCTGCACTGAAACCGTTTCACTGAAATCCATGGTATAGTTTTTCTACCTTATTTAAAATCACCTGGAAACAAACTCGACCTTAAAAATCAAATCCTGAAGTTCACACGTCGTTTCCTCACAAAGTTTAACAAAGTAAATGATTTAATTTATTCATACAGTAACAGATCTACATGAGTTCTGAGACTCGGAGGGTTTTTAAACGAGATTCAGAAACGTGTGTTTCTCTTGAACCAACAGTGACTTGATTCTCATAACAAATATTGTCAGTGTAAAAGTCTGATAACACAACACTGAGCTGAGTGATATATTACTTCATTACCATGAACACACACGTTGTCGTTTATTATCGTGCTTCAACCCCACATTCACCGTCCTGCAGCTGGAAACAATCAGCAGAGCAACAAACACTGTGGCTGTCGGTCCGCTGCTGGAAACACTGCCTGACAAGTCGTGTCCAGAGGACGCTTGTTTGTGGGTTGGTTTTCAAGCAAGATTACACAAAAACAACTGAAACACAAAGCTTGCAGGGAGGATGAGGCACAGGAGTGAATCCTGATTATCGGGCGGAACCAGGAATCCTTTAAAACTTCCTTTAACATCGTGGGATGAGGAATTTTTCAACAAACTTTCATGTATCTAGATGGAAAAACTAAACTTGTGATATTCAGGGATCTGATATCTCTGAGTGTGTGTAACTCGGTGCAGCCTGATTGGATTCAAGGTGACCGGGGAGATAGGAGCTCGACTCAGGGACATTCTGCTTCTGATTATGAAACTCTGCCAGGTTACACACTCTGCTGGTGTGTAGCCTCAGAGGTGAACTCACACACGTCGGTTTTGTGTTTTTAAATGATTTGTTAACGTCAAGAAACGAATGGAATCTTATTTTGTTAAAAGTTATTTTGGGACAGAGCAGACGGATGATCCTCCTGATGAACGACAGCACCTGGGTCGTGAGTTTGTTCCTTAACTTCTTGAAGAATGACCAGTCTCACACAAGCACACACACACACACACACACACACACACACACACTCATACCCCTCTTTTCTCAGCCTTGTCGATCAAACAAGGGTGGGGTTGGGGCAGGGTCACTCTGAGGCTTCCAACTGATCCCATCAAAACCCATCAACTGTGGCTGCTTTGTGTGTGTGTGTGTGTATTTGCACAGTAGTAAAAACCTGAAAGAACCCCCCCACCACCCCCTCCTCTTTCTACTCCATAAACCCTCCCCTCCACCGAGAACCTCCCAGGACACCCAGGTGTGACTGGACACACACACGCACACACACACACAACAGTGGCAACACACACACAGACACACACCATTTAGAATAAAAACATTAACGGAACATACAAACCTCGCCCTCTCCAAGTTGTATTTATTTTTTTGCGTTAGTGTCCTGCAGACAACTGTGGGACTGCATGCTGCTGCTTCTGACTGTGTTTGTGTGTCTGTGTGTGTGTGTGAGAGAGTGTGTGAGAGTGTGTGTCCGTGGGCTAAGACCCCCGTCCCCTGCACTGACAGATAGAGCTGGTGCTATTAGCTCAGTGCCAGGTGAGTCTGTGAGTAAACAGAGGAGACAATAGATCCGGCCCATCTCCTCCTGTCAGCCCAGCTCTGTCAAAGCCATCCATTGTTCAGCATATAACTGTGTGTGTGTGTCCGTGTCCGTGTGTGTGACCTAACTGAGAATCACTGTATACAGCTACACACACACTGACATGCACAATTCATGCAAGCGTGTAACATACGTGTGTGCAGGCGGAACACCAGTCCTTCATTGAGACGTCTAATATCTTCTGAAACTTACACGATGGAGGATTTTGATGATGTTCATGTTTCTCTACGTTCATAAGAAGAAAACATTTGTATAATTTTTTCAGACCTTGGGACAAAACCTTGAACATCTGGGGTGAATATATTTGTTTGATTTAAAACATCTGACTTCAGGAGCTAGTTTTCTTCTCCCAGGTAACGTGATAACATTCGTATGGATTATTAAAAATGGGTAAAACCAGTGGGAATTCTCACACATTGACACAGTCAACACATTTATAAACAAACAGAAAGCGAAGAAAATATATATTTAAAATTAGAAGAATTTCAAAATAAACTAATTTCCAGAGGGCTGGTTTGAAAAACTACTCGAAAAAGCAATAAAAAAATAATATTACGATGTTAGGAAAGAGGTTTTCTTTGTGAAAAGCCCGACAGTCCGACAGTCCCCTGATGAAACCACCTCTAAATCCACAGATATCAGTCCTCTGTGAAGATTCATGAATTCTATTCTCGAAGAAACGACCTAAAAACAATCTGGCAATGTTAAAGAAAGTGGAAGAAACAATCCTAGATCCATCTGAATGCCCCCTGGATGTAAATTGTTCCTCCCTGATCCATAACTCGTCCTTTCATCAAGCTTTGTGTCGACGTGTCCAGTAGTTTTTGTGTAATCCTGCTAAATAACAAGGGAAACATCCTCCAGAGGTGATAAACTGTAAAAACTCTTTTCTGAGTTTGTGGCTCAGTTAAAAATTAACTTTGCTAAAGTCTCAGGAAATGTGGTTCATATCCACATGGTCCACAGTGTTTGGTAACATATGAGAAACACCAGAAGTTTGTTATGTACGTGGCGTAATTTCCCTTTAGTCATAAAAGATGTCACCGACTTTATTGCAGCACAAATACAGAAGTGCAACACAACCGAGCAGATCAGCAGCTATCGGCTCCTCACACACGTGTTCAGGGAGATCGCATCAGTCCTGGGACAGTGAGTGATGCAGCTGAGGAGGTTTTTTGTGGTAGTTTAAACAGAGGAGAGAACATCCCTGCTCCTCCTTCCTCCTCCTCCTCCTCCTCCTCCTCCTCCTCCTCCTCCTCCTCCTCCCAGCCATCATATTGTGCAAACACACCATGTAAACAGCTGCCAACAGCATGTCCGTGTGTGTGAGTGTGTGTGTGTGTGTGTGAGTGTGTCTCTGAGTGTGAGTGTGAATGTGAGTGCGTGAGTGTGAGTGTCTGAAAGTAGAAACATTAAAAAGAAGTAAAGGACTTAAACACAAAAGGAAAGAGAAACAAAATGAGATCACCAGGATTAAAAGTCAGAGATAGAAACACAGAGGTCTTTGTCTCTTATCCTCTCCTCATAGGTGTCTCACACTTTAACCCCGTGACTTCTTCACCTCTCAAACCCCCGATCCCCCCCCCCCCTCTCCCTCCACGCCCTGCCCCATTCATCCCTCCATCTCGGCGTCCCTCTCTCCGCCCTGCACTCCATCCCAGTGCAAACACTCCTCAGCGCTGCGGGGACAAAGCACGGATGAATAATGGCAGTGAAATGTCACCGTTCCTCCGCGGGCCTCCACCTCCTCCCCTCGCTGTGCGCCAGGGCCGAGCCCGGCGTTAACCATTAACCAGCCGGCACGGCACCTGAAGCTGGAACAATGAACAGATGGAGAGAGGGAGGGAAAGAGAGAGGGAAGAGAGAGAAGGAACTGTACGGCAGGTTTATGTTGAAAACAGTTTGTTACACAACACGTCGCATCCTGACTCACTTATACGGATTCAGACCATTTTTTTTCAAAGTTACTTTTCTGACAGTTTGAAAAGAACTGTTGTCTAATGTGATGCACTACTTTGATTTAACTCTTTTGTAGACTCATTAAAAACTTTATCATGTCTTTGTTCTGCGTTAAAGAATGATCCAATTTACTTTAAAACATTCAAAGAAGCTAACGAACATTAACGTCACGTAAATAGAGTTAGAACGACAGAAATCTGTAACGTGTTCATGATCCGAATAACAAGACAATATAAAACCCTTGTTTTAGAGCCGAGATCTAAAACTATTTATGGATGATAACATTTTTTAATTTTATGACAAAACGATGGTCATAGAGTCGATGTGGAGGTTCGACAGGTTGTAGTGACTCAGTTTGGTTCTCATCTCTGTGATTATAGTCGTGGATCAATTATGTCCAGTCGCGTTGAGCTCATTCTTGATCCATCCAGACCAAAACTTCAGCAACTAAACTTTTCTCCTCAAAGTCTTCTTCTGATAAACTTTCTTTAAAACAAAAACAAGTCTTTCATGAATATCAAAAACATCCAGAATTCGTCTGCTGGATTTCAGACACATTTTTCAGTCACAAGCATTTCTCTGAAACCTAAACCCAGATGGCTGCAGCTGATGGTGTTAGACAAACTGTTAGTTCTCTTTCAAATAACTGCATCTACAGTGTGTATTGATATTTGCTGCGTCACACATCTCATACCTCTGATAGCGTCTGGGTTTTTCCAGATGTGTTTCGATCCCCGACTGACACAAGTTTTATTTTGTTCCTGTTTCAGAGAAATATAAAAGTCATCCGATTGTGTGGGAGTAAAAAAGTAGTGAACACTTTATTTAAACAGGTATTGGGGCCTTTTGTTAACAGGACAGAGTTGAGTGTGAGATGCAGTGAGAGGGCGGGGGGGGGGGGGGGGGGGCAAACCTCCGGGTCGGAATCGAACCGGCAGCCTCTCAAGCATGACACCGGATTTAAGATATCAAATATCAAACGGCATCTCCCCGACCCTGTGATAACTCTCTGTGTCACTGTTTGCTCTGAGGATTTTAATGATCTCCACCCTTCTAATCACCAGTGTGATGAGACGCCTCGAACATAATGACCTGAGGCCCAAAGGCACAAACAACACAAACAGAATTTACACCTATGAAATTTAAGTGTCGCCAATTAATCTAACGCTCGAGTCGTGGGAGGAGCCGGAGAGAACCGGGACCTGAGCTGAACCACACAACAACTATCACACTCTAACAACTAACTATCACACTCTATTATTGTGTACTTGTCTTATTCCTCCATGAGCGGCCGACCCCTCCCTCCTCCTCCTCCACCGCTCCTCGCCACTTTCTTCACTATAAATACCCCCCCCCCGGCCTGTAGCTAACACTGGTACCTTTGTACAGCTAACACGCCAGATGAGACTAAAATTAAACGCACTTTAATTGCCGCTTGTGTGTGTGTGTGTGTGAGAGAGGTTTGGGGGATTTAAAGAGAGGAAATGATATTTTGAGTCTGAGATCTGGCGGCGACGACTCGTTACTGTTTGATGAGAGAAGGAGAGAATGAATCAGGATGTGTTGTCCAGAACCTCAGAGGTTCTTCAGGAGGGAACCACAGTGAGAACCTCAGTGAGAACCTCTGTGCAGAACGTGACCTCAGGGATGAAGTGAAGGGCTGTGTGGGAATGTTCCAGAAGATATTCAAACTACACAAGAGAACCTTCACTTTCAAATCTCATAATTTAAAATACCTCAGTGGGATTCTTCTCTTTCACTCTTTAATTAACTTTCACTTTAATTTACAATCTGTTGCATGTGACAGCCTCGTTCCAGCTCTTCCAAACTTTTACATTAAATGAATTCTGTTGGAAACGCTGCAGAGAAAGAAAAAGAAAATTATCTATCAAACTATCAGACACAACGAAAACACAAACTCCTCAGAGCAGTAAATAACGTTGTTTTTGCACTTTTAGCACTAAAAGTTATGTTGAAGTAGTTTTTAATATTTTTCCTGAAACTAATAATACTCTAAAAATCCATTGAAAGTTTTAGTAAATGTAATAATATTGATGATATTAAGTGGGTATTTATCTTAAGACGATACGTGTAACTCCTGTAAGAGCAACTGAAGTTACTGAACTAAAAATAACTGCACGAACCACAGTTGCTTATTTATTCTCGTGTGTAGTTTTCTTTTCCCCGTGAAGAAATCAGAGGCCTCATTGAGTCGTGGCGGTTTTCTACAGAACCACCATGGTAACCGAAGACCTTTACAGAACCTACCTCTCTGTGGGCGTACGAGAAAAGAGACAGGGGAGGAGACCGGGAGGAGACCGGGAGAGACGGGTGGGGTGATGGTGTTGGGCCGAGGAGGAGGAGGAGGAGGAGGAGGAGGAGGGGGGGGGCTGCTCTGTAAATAAGATGTCTAATTCATGGAGCGGATGTTTTGAAGGAAACAGACTGAGGATGGAGCTGCACTCACTGTACCCTCTGGGTCTCTCTCTCTGTTTTCACTGTGGAAATGAACTGAACTGGACCTGTTCTGTTTGGCTTCTCGCTGGAACCTCACCTGTACCTGCAGCAGGACACTTTCTCCATTGATACACTTCATTTCCTTCTGTCTCCATTTAAACCTCGCTGGCACAGCAACAGTGAGTCCGCTTCCAAAAGGTCCCACTCATAACTCCGAGCTGCGGCCGGCTCTCGTCTCCGTGAAACAGAAATATGCGTGAGGGACGAGGGACGGATTGAAATGTCCCTCGTTACCTCGGCTCTGTGTTTCCTGTTGAAGGCAGGAAACCCGAAGATGTCATGAAGACATTTATATTAAAGTATTTAAAGGTTCTCATCCAGATGCCAAAGTCTTTGTCCATTTAAAACCAGAACTGTGAGCTTCTTAACGTCTGCATGAATCCAGGAACGCACACGAGCATGTTGTTATATTTCGTTATAGTTTGTTAATCTGTATAATGTGTCAGCAGCATTGCACAAAAACTAATATTCAGATGGGGACAGGACACGGGCCCAGAAAGAAGACATTTAAATGTTCTGAACAAAGGGACAGACACAGGAAGTTCTTCTATACTTCAAAAATCAGACCTATTCAGAGGTCTGGTATCGATAAGTGTGTGTGTGTGTGTGTGTGTGTGTGTGTGTGTGTGTAGATTGAATTTAACGGGACGTCCCAGCAAATCACATTTAAAACCCCATATAAACTTCTGATATAACTTGCAATAAATCTCAACATCTAGTAACATCATCCTCTGCGGCTTTGTCACAGCAGGTAGAACGAGTCGTCCACTAACCGGACAGTCGGTGGTTCAATACCCAGCTCCTCCATTCCACAAGCCGAAGTGTCCATGGACAAGACACAGAACCCGAAACCCCCCTTGACGGCTGTGTATGAGTGACGTGTGATGGAGGACGTGCTGCACAGAGATGCACTGTGAGAATGTGTGTGTGAATAGATGAATGAGTTATAGTTGTCATGATTTATTTGATTTATTCAAACAAACAAACACAAACAGTAGATATGACAGCGTATGTACGGGTCTGTGATTCCAGTATTTGCAGTACATGATATAAGATACACAATAGACTCTACGGATCAGACTCACTCTCCCCGTTGTGTCATAGACAAGTCGCCGCTGAGAGAACAGGAAACAGAGAACCTCTATAATTATTTCATTCTGCCCCAGTCGCCCTGAGTCACGACTGGTTTCACATTCAAACCAGTAACAAAATCAGTAATATGGAAAAAAAGACATTTCACACAATAAACAGAAGAAGCAGCACATTCATCCACTTTGTATTCATTCAAATGTCCGTGTTTTTCTTTCTGCTCAATATTTATTTAAAAGTATTAATAGAGAGAACAAGGAAAAACGTGACTCCTGTGTCTCCCCAGTGGTGAAGTGATGTTTCCCCTCAGGCTGAGTTCAGTGTCCGTCTCCTGTGTCCTCACTGAATCACATCCATTCACATGTCCAGCAACAAGGAGGTGATGGTTTCACCCCCCTCCCATTATCAGATGGGTTTAAAACCATTAAAAACAGAGTTCTATGAAACTTGGTGGACGATGGAACATGAGTTTAGAAAGACATGGAAATATTGATGCAGCTCCAGTTGTTTTCATCACTTTTTTAACATTGTGTGATGGAACATTTCCCAAGAAACGATAAGAAGTTCTGCACTTATCCTTTAATGAAACAGTTTTCTGGTGTGACCCTGAGCAGCCTGTGTGAATCTTGAATCCTACAGAAGGTGACGGTGCTTTGAAACCTGCACTGAACTCCAGATGTTCTCCTGAAATCATCCAGAGGGTGTGTGAGGACACAAATGTCCGAGTCAGTCGCTCTGGACTTCCTGCTGAGTGGTTCCTAACAACACGGAAGTAGTCTGAGCTCATGTGAGAGTTCAGTTGACAAATTAAAAAAACTACACAAATATCTCCGGATGAAGAGGAGGAGCCGACAAAGACGTCAGATCCTGTGGTGACTTCTTGAAGCCTTAAAGACAGAGAGTGAGGTCCAGTCCCATTATGATGTCTGGTAATTCTGTCCCTCAGGGCTGGAACCTGAACGTATCCTGAGAAGCATCAGGCCACTGGCACCAGTGTGGAGGTGAATCCACCCAGTCTGGTGTGGGTCAGTCGAGGTGTGTGCTTCTTCTTTGACCTCTTTCACTTCAACCAGGTTTAAAAACCCACTCGGTGTTGATTCTGCTATTTATGTCCAAAATGTGCGGGGAAGCCGAGCGTGTTTTCACTGTGTGTATGTTTGTGTGTTTAGTGCATGTGTGCATCACTCAGCGTGTGTGTTCGCTCTGCGTGTGTCCACATGTGAACATGTATGTTCCTGACGCGTGTTTGCTCTGTGTTGTCGGTGGGTTGTTGCTGTTTGAGTGGGTCGACATCTTGACTCGTGTATGAGTGTGTGTGTGTGTGTGTGTGTGTGTGTGTGTGTGTGTTTTTCTCATTGCACACCAGTAGAAAGGAAAGGAAACTGGTGGTGGAGGGAGAAGTGAATGAATGGATGTGTTATTTATTTGTTTTGGCGGACTGCACCTTTAGCAGTGAATTATCAAAACGCTGTATCACTAATTCCGTCTTTTTCCCAACTAACGCATGGACTCTGAGATTGTGTGTTTTTTTTGGAACCTGATACAAACACAGGATAAAAAACATCGTTATCTAATGGTTGTACAGTCACAGTTTTCTCGAGGAATATTAGAGCAACTTTTTTATGGTTGCATAAATCCTCTCTGTGCCATTTGAATATAATGAGGTAATATGACCATCTACCTTTGGTACAGGTGGTGAACGCAGAGCACGTCTCATTATCAACGGCTGTTTGAGCAGCTGCAGTCTCCCCTGAAGATTTATAAGACTAATATTATAAATCACCGACATGTAATGATTTTGTTTACATTACCTTATTTCAGTTGAAGTGGGTCACTGTAAAACCAGAGGGGGAGGGGGGGAGACATGCAAACACAGGCAGACCCCGCAGTGGGATTCAAACCCTCTTGGGTTGAGGCCACGGTTAAAAGAAGTCATGCAAACGTTTTATTCACCATCACAAACTGCCCCCGGTCCCTTATTGATTTAATAATAATGAAAATGCTTCATATATCTTTCTACATATTACAAAAGGAGATATTGATAATAAAAAAGTGAATCAGTATTAATGATATTGAGGATTCCGGACCCGATGTCATTGGTATTAGAACGGATCCAAATCGTCTGTTCCTTCCCACTCATCTCCCAAGACTTTGCTCCATTCCCTTAATTTCCAATACATTTTGCATTCTTGTTAAATGTATATATGATATTATACACGATAGATCATCTTCTAGAAGCCGTGTGATGATGAACATCCTCCCTCTCACCCTTTCTGCCGTCTAACGAGCTGCAGCACCTGAGGGTTCATTTGATCTGTCACTTCTCATAAGTCATATAATTCTTTCAAACAAGCAAACAAGGCCGGAGGCGTTTTATTTGGCTTCTGTCGAACGCATTCAACTTCAAACAAAGCCCGGCTGCAGGCAGAGGAAGGCAGGTGCTGGGCGGCTGACACTGGTGAAATTAAAATATTGGAAAGGTGATTTAAAAACTGCTGAACGTGTATTTTCTTTTCTTGTGGAGGACAGTGGAGGATGATCCATACTGTGAACTTCACCTTTAAAAGTGGCTGATGATGTGTTAATGAATACTGGCTGCTACCTCCCCATCTTATCCTATGAACTCACATTCAAGGTCAGTTTTTATCCTCAGTTTTTTCCAGCTGCCTTCATCCGCACAGGATCCAGGACAGAAGGCCCTGTGGGATGGGATCTGGAGCAGGAACCAGTCGGACTGGTTCTGTCTCGCTGCCGCTCTGTTTGCTCTGAACCAGCATCGCTGTCAGACGACACGTTTAATGAACCTTTGCACAATTACTTTGTCATGGTTTTAATGAGACTGGATATGAGACACGTTGGAGTTTTTAATAAACAAATCTACTAATATTCAAAACACATATTTGTTTTTTACTTTCTGCTTGTGGCCACTAAATCATGAATCACCAAAACTATGTGGTAAAAAACTGTTGTCTTGATTAAATATGGAGAAAGAGAGAATGTGGACCTTGAGTCTGAGTCTGTTCACCTACTGGAAAAGTGATGAAAGTCAGTTTAACCTGCAGGTACAGGAAAAGAGAACTCTGCACACTCGGGCGGCCGACGCTCTGGAGGTAGAGCGGCTCGTCCTCCAGCCAGACGCTCGTCAGATAGTGTCCTCGGGCCAAATACTGAACCCCACATTTCTCCTGCTGTGCCGACAGTGTGTGAACAGTGTGTGATAGTAAAGACAATGCATATAGGAGTGTTGATGTTATAATACTACTGCTACTAATAATAATAATAATAATAACAATAATAAGAATAAGAATTCATGCTCACTTGTCATTTCACAAATGTTGCATTAGTTAAATGTCAAAGATAAATATTAATAAAAGTCTTGTTTTATTCATAATCATTGAAAAATGATCTTAACTTTGTTGAATCGCCTCTTTATCATTTTTTTTAGAATATAGGACAAGATGTTGAGAATCCCTTTTAGGACTGAAGGTCTTTGTTTGAGTTGAACAGTGGATGTTTCTTCAGACTCCATCTCCGATCCTCAACTGAACCGATGCATCAAGAGTTTGGGTGTGTTCACTAACTCTCCCACAATGCACCACTCAAGGGAAATGAAGGAGCTGTCCACAGCACTCACTTCAAACTAAACGTGAATGGTGATAAAAACAGCTCGAGGAAAAAAAACGATCAAACATTAGAGAAGAAATATTTTCCCTTTCTTTGTTTAATTGAGATATTCCTTCTGGTTTTATTGACATGTATCTGTGCAGCTTTATAATCTTATAAATTCACTAAAGATCAGCGTATGCAGTAATTTTATACTATAATTGAGTAAAAGGAGGAATTTTAAAATTGAAACTGATTCTCATTCATGTTTTTAATGACTTAAACTTTTTCTGTCATGTAAAGAAACTTAATTTAAATCCTGGAGTGGAACAACTTCGTCCTTGAAAAGCTCCATTTTCTGCAGATGCCTGGTTTCCGTGTGGCGGCGGCGATATGCTCCGCGCCTGAATGAGTCTATAGATACACAAGAGGCTTCTGGCTAAACGGGGGTCGAGGAGAAATTACGATGAGGCGAAACGCAGCCTTTATGAAAGAAACATTGACTGCACTTGATTGCCCCGAGATGATGGAGCCTGCACAGAGAGCGGAGTCATGAGTGTGTTAGGAGACGACAGGACGGGAAACTGAAGAGAGGTGGCTGCACAGAAACTGGCTCAGGTTCACACACACACACATGAAGGCTTCTGAGAGAGAGAGAGAGAGAGAGAGAGAGAGAGAGAGAGAGAGAGGGGGGGGGGGGGGGACAGGGAGAGAGAGGGATGTGAGTGTGTGTGAGTCATGCATGAGTACACATTGTTAGTACGGTGAAAATCCTCACAGGTTCCTGGAAGGAATTAAAAAGGCTGACGTGACACCAGGATGCAAGACTGCAGGTCCCACCCCTCTGCTGATCCAAGTCAGGGTGTGTGTGTGTGCGTGTGCGTGTGTATGTGTTTGTGTGTGACTCTGTGTGTGACACTTCTTCATGGGAAGCTCCACCTGAAACAAACTGTGCACATTTCATCACTGCAGGTAGAAAAAAGAAATAATATTTTTCTGAAACCCTGTGAGATGTTTTTTTGATAAAAGAGAAAAAAGTCTAAATTTAGAACCGAATCAGAATCTCAGGTCTGATGTGTGTGTGTGTGTGTGTGTGTGTGTGTGTGTGTGTGTGTGTGTGTCGTCTATCTGAGGGTTGATTGAATTTAAAGATCTGTTGAGCCTTGGCAGAGTCCTGGGAGTGTCACTCATTCGAGTTTGAGTGGCGTTTATTTATGTTAATACAGTTTTTGTTTTTACTCTGATGTGCTCCAGTTGACTCCATTTATGAACACATTCATTAACTTTGGGAACTTTTCATTACTTGGGCTCCTCCTCGGACTTTTCATTGCGTTTTCCATGTCCCAGGTTCCAACCCTCCCCTGCGAGCTTCCTCCGTGTTGATTTGATCTTTATTTGGCCTTTTTACCGCAGCTCTTTGAATAAAGCTACTCAACACGTTTACGGGAAGCGCACAGCGCAGCATCACAACCCCCCCCCCCCCCCCCCCCCAAGGCTTCCAAACCGAACCTCTCCAAATTGGTTTTCACAGAACCTGCCAATTTACGGGGCCGAGTTTAGTAACCAGCCCCCTCTTCCCTCTCTGTCTCTCCCTCTCCGGGACGAGCTGCAGAACGAGTCGTGGCCCCAAAGAGGGCGATTCTAAATTTAAACCTGCAAAAAGGTCGCTTTGTAAACCCCAAGGTGCCTTCAGAGGGAGATCTGGAGGGGGGGGGGGGGGGGGTGCTGCAGAGAGATCAAGGAAGAAAAACAGGTTGGAAGAAGAGTGTGAGGAGGAGCAGCCGGCCGAACACCACTGACCATGAAGGAGTTAATTATTTAATGATTTTGAAATCACAAATATGTGAAGAGTTTACCTCTAGGATGTATTCAGGAGTAATAGTGACTGCCGCTGAGCCTCATGTATGATGAAGAGGAGGGAACCTGATAAATAAAGAAGATAAATACAGGTGAAGAGTTTGAAAACACTTTATTTCAAAGGATGGGTTTGACTAATATCACAGACCAGTGTTCAGCACAGAATACATGAACTTCGGACTTGTAATCCAACTCATGAAAATAATGCCACATAAATGGACACGCCTCTGTTTTAATCAATACAGTTTCATGGTGAATCCTGGCTCACGTTTCCTTTGTGTCTGATCGAGGTGAAACTACACTGATCGTGTTCTGGGCTGTGACTGGTGCTGAAATCCAGTCGACCCTGCAGCAGTGTGTAGACGCCATCTTTCTGCTCCATCCACCTCCTCCATCTTCTACCTTTTATATGAGTTTTAGATGCATCACTACTTCTTTTAACAGAGATGTTTAGCAATGAGGTCCCTGGTGTGATTCCTGATCAGGTCTCGACTCGACTGACAGCGGTGGAGGCCAAACTGTTCGGTTTGTATCCAGACCCTTATTCTTTATTTGGCCTCTCTCTAGTTTGCTGTCTCTGGGTCAGGAACTTCAATTCCGTGACCATTCTCTGGCTCATATGTTTTGACGACTGATTTGACCTCTTTACATCCTCTTTCCATTTAGACATAATTTCCTCCCCAAAATCCACGATGGCCACCATCCAGGAGAGCAAAAATGTAAAGTTTTATACACAAGTCAGCCCCCAGGTGTCCAGGAGATGGGTGATGTATGGCCTTTATACATTACTTATTATGGAAGGACAAAAACAAAGAATATCAGAAATAAGTTTGATTTAATAACTGTAACTTAAGGAAGGAAGGAAAAACACTTGAACTAGCCAATAAGAAATTATTGTGCCCCAATCATTTTACCTTTTGGAAATTAAAAAAAGACATAACTGTCAAAGTAAAGACTTTTTTTCACTCAAAGGCAATAATACATTTACAAAGTCCTTTGAGAGATAAATATTATTATTATTACACCGTTAGAGCAGGAGCGACAAGATTCGGATACAGAAACCAAAATGGCCGTCTGTGTTGAAACTGGCAGTTTCTCCGATGGCAGCAATGAACAAGTGGCACACGTTAGAAAACAGAAACAGAAAAGGAGACGGAGAGGGTCCGGGGAGGGAGAGAAATTCCCCGTGCCGTGGCTGAGGAGCCGCTGGACAGGCGGCGTTCTCTCCGGCCCATGAAAGGTGTGATTGTCCCACGGCTTCCCCGAGCCAGGAAAGTTCCCCCAGTGGCGGTCGGCGGCCCCTCTATCTGCCAGGAACGCAGCGCTGCGGAGAGAAACCCATTGCCGGTTATGTCAGATACCACGCCGGGGCATGGGGTGTGGGGGGGGGTGTTAAAAAAAAAGCAGCTTTTCAATGTGAGTTATAAATACTTGGGAGAAACATGCACACACTGAGGGGACACACACACACACAGGAGGACAGCGGGTCCCTAAATGAGGCGGCTCGGAGCGTCTGAATGAAAAGAAGGGTTAGCGCTCAGTGTTTATTTTGACAGGAGGGAGTGAGATTTGAGAGGGGGAGGGTGCCAGAGGGGGGGGGGGGAGACAGAAAAGGAGGGATGAGAGAAAGAAACAGAGTCAGAGGAGGAGGTAGAAGAATCTCAGACTCGGACATTCCTTTGCTTCCAAAGACTGAGAGAGCCCGGGCGTTTTATTTTGAAAGGGGGATTTCAGGGCCAATATGTCAATAACGGGGATTCGCTCCATGATTAAGTGTCTGGTGGGTGAGGCTGGGGGGTGGAGGAGTGGAGGAGTGGCGAGGTGGAGGAGACAGTGGAGAGGTGGAGGAGTGGAGAGGTGGAGGAGACAGTGGAGAGATTGAGGAGTGGAGAGGTGGAGGAGACGGTGGAGAGTTGGAGGATACAGTGGAGAGGTGGAGGAGACAGTGGATAGGAGGAGGAGTGGAGAGGTGGAGGAGACAGTGGAGAGGTGGAGGAGACGGTGGAGAGGTGGAGGAGTTGAGAGGTTGAGGAGACGGTGGAGAGGTGGAGGAGACAGTGGAGAGGTGGAGGAGTGGAGAGGTGGAGGAGACAGTGGAGAGATTGAGGAGTGGAGAGGTGAAGGAGACGGTGGAGAGGTGGAGGATACAGTGGAGAGGTGGAGGAGTGGAGAGGTGGAGGAGACAGTGGAGAGGTGGAGGAGACGGTGGAGAGGTGGAGGAGATGGTGGAGAGGTGGAGGAGACAGTGGAGAGGTGGAGGAGACAGTGGAGAGGTGGAGGAGACAGTGGAGACATCTCTCTAGGAGAGCGTGGCCTAGGGGATAGAGCGGGTGCTCTGCAACAAGAAGGTCGCCGGTTTGAATCCCACTCTATCCCATCTGCATGCCTAAGTATCCTTGGCAAGATACTGAACCCCTAGATGGCCCCTCATAAAAATGATGAGTGTTCTAAAATGTAAGTCGCTTTGGATAAAAGCGTCAGCTAAATGACATGTAATAATAATAATAATGTAATAATAGTAATCTCATATCTGAGTTCATCCTCCTCCTGATTTTCTCGGCGTTTCCTTGAAGACGTGGTTGCCATATTTCACCTCCACCTCCGTGAAGCCAGTGTTATCTTTGGCTGTTTGGAATTCAAACGTGTTTTTATTTAGTTCAGATAGTTTTTCATTTGTTTCTGGAAGTTTAAAGCATCAGGTTCGGTGCTATAAAGTTTTAATCGGAAGTTTGAAGTTAAGTTTAACACGAGACAACGAGAAAAGGACATTTTCTTTGTTCTGGTCCGTTCTGAGGACTTCCCCCATGTCTGATCTCCAGCTCCACACTCCTCTTCTTCTTCACGTCTTCATTTGAGATCTCTTCAGAAGACGCATCTACTGTGGAAGCCGTTGAATATATTTTTCTATTTTGAGTTATTTCCATTTATAACATTATTATTGATACAGCAATTTAAATCACTTGTTATTCAAAAAATGTATTTGTAGGAAACGACAAACTCCAACATGTTTCATTTCGAAGCTGCAGATGGAAAAACAAACATCTGAAGATTCGGTTGGAAGATAAAGTCCTCATCACGGCTCAGTTTGGTTTTTACGGTGTCTGCAGAGGCCCAAACCGAGCGCCGGGGTTTTCAGCCTGTGCTGTGAAAAGAAGTGGAGCTTGTGTACCTGAGCGTGAGAGGCTGCTTGAGGAGCTCTGTTCACACACACACAGACACACACACACACACACACACACACACACACACACACACACACACACAGAGTCCGCAGCCAGCAGACATAGTAGAACTCATTCATCCTCTGGCTGCAGCCGCCTCACCCCTCTCCTCCCCACCTCCCCCCCACCATTGGCCTTCAGTCCTTCCCCCTTCTTTTTTCGTCCATCCACCCTCCTCCTCCTCCTCCTCCTCCTCCTCCTCCTCCTCCTCCTCCTCCTCTCCTACATCCCCCGGCTCACACCACGTCCATTTTGGGGTTTTGGAAGGTAGAACCGTCTGACGAGGGGACAGACAGGACGGATGCGTCCACAACACGCGACCGTCACAGAGACCCGCCCACGCCAAACCGTATAAGACTGTGTCCGGTGTCCTGGTCTGGTCTGGTCTGGTCTACCATGTGTTTCCCTGCTGACGGGTTGTGTCTCTAACAATAACTCCAGGTACAGCAGCAGTCGTCTGTACCTGTTCTCGAGTAACTTAAACAAAAACAAAATGAGCAGATTTAGAAATATCACAAAAACATGAAATATTACAGATTGAGTTTGGCAGCTGAAGCGAGCAGAGTGAGTGACGACCTGAGGAGGATCTCCAGAGAACTGGGTCTGGAAGGAGCACGTTCACATCAGCAGCAAATATCTGCAGGATTCAGGGCGGGTGCAGCAGGAGGCAACAAACTGCAGACTGGAGCATGTGTGAGCAGGAGGTTCTTCTGCAGGAGCATTGAGAGAGAGAGAGAGTGGGCGTGTTGAGGACGAGCAAAAGACTCAGAATATCTCGGGAGGAAAAAGCGCTGCAGCACACGTAGAGGAATGATGAGGATCGATAACAAACCTCCACTCAGATTGTTGTTGGATCTAAAAGTGTGAAAGTGCAGAGGTTCTTCTTCGTTGGTTTTTGGGCAGTTAGCACATAGCTTCAGGTCGATGACCATCACCCTCCGGAACCAGGATTTGCATGAAGCACGCAGATTGAGATCAGAAAGAGTGAGAAGGTGGTTTTAGTCCAAGTTCTCTTGTGTTGCCTTCAAGCAACTGGTCTTCACTTCTTCAGGGAACTGTAACAGACACACGGACGCAGGCCTTTGGGTCAAAGTTCATGAAAGTTGAACACCCTGCGATTGACCTGGTCACAGGAAGCATTTCATCCGCCTCCTCGCTCCCTGGACAGGAGGTGGAGGCTGCTACATTCTGGTATGTGTGAAGCAAACAGACGGTATAGCGCTGCCTCAGGGTGTGACCTGGAGATGTGTGACGTAAGGGACTCTCTGACGTCCGCTGCCGACCATGAGGTGAAACATCGATCTCACAGGATTGTGCGTCTGTATCTTTTATCCAGAACCACGAGGCAGAATCAAGACACAACATTCCCGCCTGGAAGAGGCTGCATCACAGTGACTGTCGTGTGTAGGTGTGATCTTTACACCCGGTTATCGGGGCAGCACAATAGGCGGGTGGAGGGTCACTAATCTGCCACACCTGGGTGCTGCCATAGATCGCATAGTAATGTGTGAGTGTGTGTGTGTGTGTGAGTGTGTGGGTGTGTGTGTTTTGCTGTTAATTGGTCCTAGCCAGGGGGCCTCTGATTGGAGGAGGTGAAAAAACAAATCAGCTGCAGTAACAGATAGTTGAAAGTGAGAGGGACCTCCAAATGTGTGGGTGTGTGTGCGTGTGTGTGCGTGTGTGTGTGTGTGTGTGTGTGTGTGTGCGTGTGTGTGTGTGTGTGTGTGTGTGTGTGTGCGTGCGTTGGTGTGTTGGTGGGGTACTAACTCCTGCATGCATTAATTAAGACTTAATATAACTACAGAGAAAGTTTCCTTATTGAAAGTAAGATAAGATTTGGTGCTACAGCAATTTAAGGGGAAATACAGTACACAGTACACACAGGGATTTTGTGCAAATCTTTTTGTTATTTTAAGTTTAGTTTTTTGTTTCCTGACAGTGATCAGTCCAATAGAAATCACTTTTTTCAAAGCTTTATAAAGGAATGAATCCATTGGTTTAAAAAACACATCTCGTAATGCATACATGTACTTCCTCACTTGTCCCGCCTCTTCAGGTAAAGGTAATACAAGAGCTGTCAATCATCTGTGTGTGTACACGTCCTGACAGCAGCAGTGACCTGTTCACCTGCTTCCACCTGTTTCCCCCGGATGACAGGTGCACAGGCCGCCCACGCCTGCTTCATTAATATCATCTTTACATGAATTCTCCTCTTTTGCATGTTTGTGACGGAGACACACAACACACCCACCGACCCCCAACGTCTGACACATTTAGATTATCTGTATTTAGTGAAATTTATTTAGATCCGGCTCAGATTTTAAAGGTAAATGTCACTGAAAAGAAACCTGGTGACGTTAATGAGTGAATCTGCAAACTGCCGGATGAAGGTGGAACTCACACGTTCACGTGCAGGACCAGAGTCCGGCTGACGTTAAAGATCTCAAAGTCGCACATGGGATCGGTAACAACACTGTGAGTTTGGTGAGGAGATGTTCTGTGATGTTTCATCTTGAGTTTTTGTTGTTTTCTTGCTTTAAGTGTCCTCAGACTTTATTAATCTGATATTAATGTTCGTATTAATAAAAGTTTATTTAATCTCACCCAGAAGCTTTTCTAATCTGAGCCCTTGATGAACACAACACACTTTGTGGTTAAATCCTTCTCCTCAAAGAGAATCCTCACGCTGCTGGTCTGTAGATCGGAAGATAAGATAAGATAAGATAAGATCCCCCTTAATGAATCTCACTTTACAGCGGTACAGCAGCGAGTGGGACGGTAACAATAGAGAACATCAGTGTAAATGCAGAACAAACACAGTCGCCTGTATACAATGTAAAGAGAATAAATACTGTGTAAACACAACAGATATTTAAATTAAAGTACAGAGTGTTTCACAGTTAAATGAAGTTTTACCTGAATCTGCTTCTTTAACCTCTCAGCTACTTTTGTCTTGGCAGCGCTTCAGACCACAGCCCCAGCTGTTATATTGTTCCTCCTCTACGTGTGTGTGTGTGTGTTTGTGTATCCAGCTGTACACACACACAGCTAATGAACTCTAAGTGCCTGGCTGCAGTTGTCACAGTGGCGTGACTGTCTCCGCAGCTTCAGTCAAAGGCCAGAAAACAGCTCGATTTCACCTTGTTTTGGTTGAAGTGGTGGAAGAGAACAGATCCAATGAAGAAGATTCAGAAACTAACAAATATAAAGTACATTTTTACATCTTTCCACGAAGTTATTTACCAATAAAGAGCCGAGTTCTAGATTTGGAGCAAACTTCTCAATTGTTCCTGGCTTTGTTGTTCAAAATCACTTTTAGACTCTTTTTCTATTGTACATATTTGTATCTGTGCATTAATAATCTCTGAGCTGTCAGCTGTCGTCTGAAGATGAATTATCCTCTGAGCGCTGCGGCTGATGTTTCCGAGTGGAGAGAGGATCTCTGTTTACAGTCTGACTAGTTCTATCAAACGAGTCGAACGTTTCTCCAAACAAACACAAACAGTGAGACCTTGGGTTGGTGTTCTAGTTTCTGCAACATCTCAGGTATCTACCTATTAAGGCATGTAAGTGAAAAAGCCAATGGTCGGACATATAGAATGAATCCACACTGGTATATTTTAGATTGTCCTTTTATCTCTTTCCAGATGTTTCAGCTATGAATCAGAAGTGATCTCCGCCCATGACACCTGTAAACACATTTCACCTATGCACTGGTTGTGTGTGTGTTTGTGTAAACGGGAAACTATTTGTCTACTTGGCAGTTGGTTACTTTCTAGGGGAACATTTTATGAAAGAGAAACCCCGAAATGAAGATGAGGAGGGTTTTCTTCTCCTGGGACTGACGATGAGGAAGATCTGTTCCCGATGAATATGAATATTCTTCCTCGTTGTTTTAGATACTCATCAGAACCAGCAGTGTTTTCATGAATTCCCTGTTTGAGACATTAAACTCTAACGTCTAGTTTGTGGACGTTAGGACGTCAACGTACTAACAGGGATCCATCTATTCTTCATCTATACCCATTCTCCTGAGGGTCCCAGGGGGAGTTTAAGCCAATCCCAGTTGACAGTGAACAACCTTTCCCACTCACATTCCAAACCTGCAGGAAATGTAGAGTCTCCAATGAATGCTCATGAGTGTGGACGGTGGGAGGAGGCTGGATTACTGGCCGACACGCAAAGAACATGTAAACTCCACATGGAGCGGCTCGGAGTCGACCATCAGGTTCAAATCCGGGTGTTTAACTCTCGTGCATGTTTCGTATTGACAAGTTAATCAAAGTCAATTTGTTTTAATCAAATATCTTCAAACGCTGACGAAGTAAAAACCAGATCTGCAGATTTCAGCTGATGTTGACTGATGATGATTCTCTACTGTTCAAATCACCTGACGGAAAAACCTTTGAAACTTTAGGACTGATCCTAAATTTAGACACATCTCCCACAAGGATGTTTTTAAACTCATGAGGTTCATCAGAGTAGATTCAGTTCTTCTTTGGTGACTGATAATGACCGATCATAAACATAGTGTCTGAACTCTCTGTGGTTCTAATGACATCAATAAACACTGTGATCAAGGAAGAACAGTTGATTTAAGGTTTAGCAGTGATGTCACCTTGTTTATTTGTCGTCTAAAATCTGCATTTCATTTTTCCATTTCTACCCCTTTATTGTCATCCCTTTATTCTCATGTCTTTATTGTCATGTCTTTATTGTCATCCCTTTATTGTCATCTATTTATTGTCATCTCTTTATTGTCATCTCCTTACCCTCATCTCTTTATCCTCATCTCTTTATTCTCATCCCTGTGCTCTTTATCCTGAGCCTGTAAAGCTTAAAGATAAACCGATTACAAACTTCCTCTGTTGCAATATAAAAAAAAAACACAGTTGATATTGACACAGTCTAACAATATGCACGTATGTAAATGTGGGTGTATTAACGCACTTGTGGAACAGTCGCATATGCATAAACACACACTGCACTGTAGAGTCAAACACGCAGATGTGCGCGCACACACTCGCACACAAGTGTCCGCACTTAACAAGAAACCAGTACTGGGTGGAGTCCCTTTCACATGCACACCTGTGATGACTGATAAGATAACTGCAGGGCATGATGTCCGTGTGTGTGTGTGTGTGTGTGTGTCTGTGTGTGTGTGTGTGTTAGTGTGTGTGTGTGTGTCACAGGCTCCTTCAGGGCAAACTTTCAGAATGAAAACACTTCGATGTGGATGTTTTATCAAGAAGAAAAAAACCTATTAGTGAAAAGCTCCTTAATGGTCAGTTAGGGGGGGGGGCTGAATCTGTTTCATCCTAAGGTCACCCTTTAACAAAGTCCTGATTCAATTCTCTTTTATTTCAATTACTTTATTTATTAATAGAAATACAAAAAAACAAACCTGATTAAACTGAAATCATCGAGTCAAAGAGACGCGTGTCAGGTTGTTTAAAGTGGAGTACATGGATGTGTACACACTCTGATGCACCGGCTCACTGTGTACCACTGAACATGCAGTTGTGTATCTGAACAGTGTTTTGTTTGGTTCCTCTCAGCGCAGACTCACACAGGAGCAGCCTCATCGCTCGCTGACCACGAGCGATTCTCCCACTGGATAAAAATAAATCTGTGAAAGTAAATTTGGTTTTCAACTGGCATAATATTAAACAATCAGAGATCGTCTGCGCTGTAAATAAAGATTAATTCTCTGATTCGCAGCAAATATTTGCAGCAAATAATCAGAGTCAATGAGGATATTTGTCTTCCTCTCCACACAGATCCACTCTGAGTTCATTCATATTTTTGATTAGCACGATTTGGTTAAAATTAATAGTTTGAGTCTGTGAATGTTTTACGTAGAATCGCTCATCAGGTTTAACTCACTCAGGCCGATCACTGACCCTGAATCTTTTTCAGTTCCTTCATCAAATGTATTTTCATTAGTTATAAATGTCTAATGTTGTAACCATGTTAATGAATATCCCCTAACTTTCAGGAAGTTCTTTTTTACGAGGATCTTTCCATGAACCCGATGGTGACTGATCCACGAGCTGCACCTGCCCAGAGATGAAATCATCCATGAGGTTCTGAGAGGGTCCAAAAAATCTCCTGCTCCATGGGCCCAGGAAAGAATTCAGCACCAGTAACGTTTAAAATCAAATTAATCAATGTATACATATATTCATAGTGAGCTCTCAGTGATGCTTCAGGATTCTGTCACAATATTTCGTTATGTTGAAGAAAATATATTCTTTTGATCATAAATTATGTTTTTTTTATTCATTTATGACGTTTGCTTGAGCAAAACAAACAATTTGTTGGCATTTCAGAAGTGTTTAGAAGTTTTTATTGACGTGTTGAACTTGTTTCAGATTTTCCTTTTGAGCTAACAATCATATTTGATGAGTAAATGTTAAGCAGATGAATAAATTGTTTAATTATCTAATCCAGCTGACTGTCTCACTGCTTTTCTCTTACTTCTCTTTAAATCAACCTTTATTTAAACGAGTTGAGATTGACATTTCAGAGAAGGGCTGTTTGGTAGAAAGCTGTTGACGCTGTTCCAGCCTCCGACTCGACCCCCTGCTGCTCTCGACCTGTTTTTATAAAACAAGATAAACCCATAAAACGTCTCAGAGAAACTTGGCCGGACCTCGGACAGAAGAAATGTCGTCTACTCACACAAGTAGAAAAAACAAACTTGAAAACAGAACAAGTTTGAAATTAGAGTGTGAAATCAAGCTGCTGCTCACCCAGCGTCAGGTCGGGTTCGATGCCCGAGCCGAGCCAGGTTCAACAGAACAGCCCGACACATTCCTCCATCACATCCGTCACTTGGCAAAGGATGAACCCCCACTGTCTTCATCCAGCTGTGTGTGTGTGTGTGTGTGTGTGTGTGTGTGTGTGTGTGTGTGTGTGATTTACAAGGCAGTGGACAGTGGTAGTTGTCATGTCAGTTCAAGTAGTGTTGTCTTAAAGTCTAGCCAGTAGCTCTCTCTCTCTCTCTCTCTGTCTCTCTCTCACTCTCTCTCTCTCTCTCTCTCTCTCTCTTTCTCTCTCTCTCTCTCTCTGTGTGAACCAACACATGCTCTCCAGATGCTGGAGAACATTCCTGAAGGTCTCTTCACACTCGTGGACATTTTATGTCTCCTCACACTGTCCTGAAACTGTCACTGTCCACTTCTCGGTTTGTTCCAATCCAAAGCAGCTCTGAGGAAACGGGACGTCCACTCTGCCTCAGGTTTCGAACCACCGACCTGGAACTCTTTTGTTTCTGGTGAATCAAACACTTTGGGAAGTATTATAACAATCGAGCGGCCAAAGATATGTGTTGGTTCAACAGTAAATCTTTCTGGTCTTTCTGGTGTCGTATCCGTAAGCCGTCATAAGTCGTGTACAAATACACACCAAGCGAACGCACAGTACAGACAACGGCTCCATCTGCTTCTGCATCGGAGGTTAAACATACATGTGTCTTTACTGTACAAACACCTGATTGGCAGATAAAGGTACCGAGGTGTTAAAATGACAGACTCTGCGTCTCCAGAGTCTTTTGAGGCCAAACGGTCATAAACAGACTTCGAGCTTGTTTGATTTTCCGACAGTGAAACATGTGAAATCTTTGCAGCTGCGGAATCGTCTCTCGAGCTTCTAATCATCTGCTCAACATCAGAATGTTTATTCTTTCTATGTGGAATCAGAAATATGAATTGAAAAGTGTGTCTTAAAACCCGAATTTAACCAATGAAGTCAATAAGACGCGGTTTCTGCCTTGCTCAAGGGTTTGTCCTCTGAGTGTGAATGGTATTGGTGATATGGGCATTCAGCCAGTACCAGTGGGATTCCAGCGGTGTTAGCTCCACCCGGGGGGGGAGTGACACTGGGATTAGAGTTGATTTGCATGTTGCAGTTTATCCTGGAGATGGTTCTATCCCCTGATTCGGTTGATCGTGGTTTATTCGACTGATCAGTGACAGGCCGCGCCGGGGGTTTCCCCTCAGAGCTGCAGCTCAGCTCCCGACATCATAAAATCCAACCCGAGGCTCCCGGAGACACACGAGAAGGAGACAATAGTACAAAGTCCCGAGGATATTGAACTTCCCACCCCCTCCGCTGCATATCTAAACATCCTGAAACCACAGAGAAGGAGTTTGACCGGTATTCTAATTCGTGATGAGACAGATTCTTATCACAGGACGCTCGGTGTAAGACGATGCCTCATGAAACAGAGGGGATACTTTTCAAACAAGAAAAATCATGTGACTTTTATTTTGAAATCCACAGCATGTCATGTTGCAGATTACACTCAACAAGCCGGGCAGGTGCTGTGTGTGTGTGTGTGTCTGTGATCACAACAGAAACAATGCTACACACAGATAAGATAAGATGGAGCTGTTAGTGATTCCTGAGGAGAAACTGGGTCAGTGCAAACAGAAGAGACGCAAATGAGGAAGTGAAAATAGAACAGGAAGAATAAAATTATAAAAATTATACAGGGACTTGTCGTCACTACTGCCGATATTTGTTTTTTACCAAAAATAATTCCTGCTCTGTTTTGTTTTTTAATCTCCATCCACACGACATTCGTTTTGCAAAATGTCTTCGTCCAGCTGAGAACACTTAAAAACCTACTGGGCCAATAGGGGGCGCTATAGTCATCAAAGCTCCTTTAAATACTACAGAGGAAAGATGTGGCTCATGAAATGTGTTGACGCTAAACTTGTAATTAGGCCGAGAAGTTGTGAATCAAACGTAGAGAAACTGGCACATTGTTGTTGTTGTTGTTGTTTCTGGAGCGTGAAGTCGAGTCGATCTCACAGAAAGAAACCGAGCGAGTCCGAGACCAAACCGAGTCCGACCCGAACCGGACTAGCATCCGAACCGGACTCGAGCCCGATTGCTGTTCACATCAGCTGTTGTTCCCCCGACCTTCGGCCAATCAAACGCTGATCGGGGGCTTTTGTCTGCAACTCTCAAAAACTTGTCGGCTGCGAAAACCGTCCAGTGGGAACTAGCCTCAAGCTTCAGCTTCCACAAGAGTCAGTTCTGGAAAGCCGGCTGTGGAAGAGCGGGTGAACCGCAGAGGGAACAGTTTGTTTTGTGACGTTAAAACTCATCAGGGGATCGAACAAACAACACTTTATTGTTAAAGCTGGATGAATGTAAATTGTATTTTCCTTCAGAGCTGATTTAAAACGTTCGCACGCACCTGAAGTCGTACACTTTTGGCTCCGGGGGGGCGGGTTAATGTTTACGAAGCAAAGAGCGTCACCTGAGCCGGGACTCGGGGATTAGGCTCAACGTCTCCGTCACAAACCTGCTCCACGGCTTCTTCTCGCCTCTTGCTTGCTCAACAGCACAGAGGCAGCTTGGCCATCTTTTTTTTGTGCCTGTTTTTTAGCCTGTTGCGTCCATGTGTCGATGGCCCTGGTTAGATCGATACTGTCCCTGGACACAGACACACACACACACACACACACACACACACACACACAGTCAGGTTAAATGTAATCAGCAGCCTCCTCTGTGTTCCTCTCGCAGGCCAGCACTTTTATCTCAGGCCTCTTTGCAACACCCAGAGCTGAGGGAGCAAAGTCCAACCTGCTTATCTGCTGCTCTGCTGTCCAGTGGCGCTTAGTGTCTGTCGCTCTGTCGGTCGCTCTGTCGCTCTGCCTGTCTGTCTGTCTGCATGATGGACTAACTGACTGTCTCTTCTTGTCTGAATGTCTCTGTCCTAATAACTTCCTGACGGTTTTATCAACATCTAAAGTAAAAGCACGTTTCCTTTTCCTCACCTCTTGATGGATTGCATCACTTCCTGTTGACCTGCGGCTTGGCCCGTCTCTGCTCAAACCTCCAGAACAAGCGACTGAGGAGCAACACACCCCTGAGCAGTTGACCGGCTGCAGTGGTGCTGAGAACAACAACTCCCATGATCCCACTCTGCCTCATGACATCATCACATAACGGCGTTTGATATAGTTTTAATTGAGTGACCCCTGGAAGCTGAAGATGTATAATGTACGTCGAAAATAAACTATAACTGACGAATTATCTGATGCTGCAGAACCTGTCTCCCTGTCTCTATGTCTCTGTGTCTCACTGTCTCTATGTCTCCCTGTCTCTATGTCTGTATGTCTCTGTGTCTCTATGTCTCTGTGTCTCTAAGTCTCTATGTCTCACTGTCTCTATGTCTCTATGTCTCT